>NC_141054.1:56314019-56469019 GCF_041138505.1 Cibotium barometz
ACCCAAGTTCCATGCTACGAACATAATGGTAATTAGGCATTCCTAATTAACCACAGAGGGACGGACATACAAACTGTAACATCTCTCCTGCCTGGGATAGAAACTGTCCTTAGTTGCGTCATATCAGCTGGCTTGTGTTTGACAATAAGATTGGATGACGTTGGGATAGGTGCATAAAAACCGCTCGGGCATCCATCGAGAATTCTCTTTGGGATGATCTTTAAAGGTCAAAAGGTATTTATTATACACTGTACTTATCCGATTGGTAGTGGTCTCATGGTAAATAATAGCTTCAGGTTGAAGCTCTTCTACCTAGTCGATAAGAATAGGTGCTTCCTCATACACATGATGTGTAGGAAGTGGTCGTTTATAAGGTCTCAAACGATTGATATGGAAAATCAATGGAAGTAAAATCAATGGTGAATTGACTTGTAGCTTCAATAGTGTCTGACAAATGAGTGATAGGAGTAGGTAAAAGTTTACCATACACAATTGCAAAACTTGTTTTTCCAATGGATGAATGTGGTGCGTTATTGTATGCAAATTATAATATGTGGATATACTTATCCCATTGTTTAGGTTGTGATAAAACATATGCATGAAGTAAATCCAATATTGTGCTATTTGTCACTTCAGTTTGACCATTGTTTAGGTTGTGATGAAACATATGCACGAAGTAAATCCAATATTGTGCTATTTGTCACGTCAGTTTGACCATTAGATTCAAGATGAATGCAATGCAAAAATCCAATTTAGTGCCTAGATTATCAAACCATGTAGTCCAAAAGTCACTGTAAAACTTAGAATCTCGATCAGAAACAATCACTTGTGGTAAGCCATGATGTGTGAAAACATGTTTAACAAACAAGTGTGCTGCTTCATGTGTAGTAAGAGTCTTTTTGCAAGGAAGAAAATATGCTTGTTTGCTAAATCTATCAACAATAGTCTAAATCATATCATTATGGCTTGTAGTCATGGAAAAACCAGTGATAAAATCCATAAAAATCTGTTCGCAACAAGGAGCGTTAGGAACTGGAAGAGGTATAAGCAAACCAATTTTCTTACCCTTGTAATTTTTCACTTTTTGACAAACATCACATTTAGAAACAAATCTAGCTACATCAGGTTTCATTTTGGGCCAACAGAATTCATTAGAAATGGTCTGAAATATGGATGAAACACCTCGATGCCCCGCATAAGGTGGTTAATGTAACTCCTCTAGAATAGTACGTTTAAAGGGTCGAGTAATGCATAAACTTTTCTGAAAGAAAAGATATCCATTAGCATATAAATAGTTAGCAAAAGGGTTCCAATTATTTTGTCTTAATCTAGACCAAACATCACTAAAGTGAGGGTCTTGGTGGTCGTAAGTCTCACGCATAGAGTCAAAACATGTATTCTCAATCACAGAGATATTTTGAATGGTAGGTCTCCAACTCAAACTGTCACAGCAAGTACATTTTCTTTACTAGGTTGGTATTGAATAATAGGCTAAAAACTTTGAATAAGAGCTTCTCATTTAATATGTCTATCAGAGATAAGTGGTTGAGAAAGTAGATGTTTAATACTCTGCTAATCAATTTTTATAAGAAACTCTAAGTCCATCAAATAATGTTTCCAAATTTTTAATACATGGACTACGACAGACAACTCTTTGTCATAGGTGCTATACTTGCTTTCAGTAGGATGAAATTTCCTACTCTTGAAAGTAATAGGATGACCATCTTGCATTAACACATCACCAATGTGCTTACCAGTAGCATCGGTTACACAACCACAAAGAAAGGACATGAAAAAATAGGTAATAGTAACACATGTGCATGAGTAATTGCATATTTTAATACAAGAAAAGATTTCTCTTAAAGTTTAGTCCAGTCTCCATTACGCTTATTTTGGACTTAAAATGGGCCTCCTAAGGAATGTCATGTCATTAAAGCCTATGAAAATGGGGATTGTGGGTGAACCTTCTCCACCTTATATAAAAGCCTCCTCATGTGACATATTGTTGGAAAGCTCTTGATGAGTAAGGTTCTAAATATATAATCTCCGACAAATTTAGAGTTGATATGCTCAAGATATGCCTTTTCCAAAAAATAAATTTAGAATCTCCGTAAACGGATCCCCCAAGCTCATTGGTTGAGAGAGAATATTATTAGAATATTATAAAACCTTAGGAGGCCCATTTTAGAGTCCAAAATAAGTCTAATGAAGGTTTGGTTTTCTTGAGAAGTTTAGTAAGATAATGTGCCTTATATGCAAAATTATAGATAAACTTGCGATAATCACGCTAGAAAACATTGTAACTTATGAAGATTCTTAGGTTGCAACCATGACACAATAGTTTCTATTTTCTTGCAATCAACATAGATTCCCTTAGCGAAAACTATATGTCCCAAACACTCAATCTCACTCTAGAAAGAAGCTCCTCTTCTCAGGATTAAGGTAAAGTTCATTTTCCTTGAGCAAATTAAATACAATTTCTAAGTGCTTTTCATGCTCTTTTTCAAACTTATTAAAAACTAAGATATCATAAAAAAAGACAAGCATAAAGTTTTGATGGCCAAGAAAAATCCTATTCATCATATGGCTAAAAGTTGTAGGAGCATTAGTAAGACCGAATGGCATCACTAAAAACTCAAAGTGAGCAATCTGAGTTCCAAAAGCAGTTTTATAGATATCTCGACCGGCCATTCTTACTTGATGATATCCGAATTCACAGTCAATTTTACTAAAGATGCTGCCCCCCCTTAATTTGTCAGGTAGATCATCAATTCTAGGAATTGGAAATCTATTCTTGATAGTATTCTTGTTGAGAGCCATGTAGTCTACACACATATGATAAGTACCATTTTTCTTCTTTACAAGAAGGACTGGTGCTCTATATGAGGAACTACTTGGTCTAATAAGTCCTCGAGAAAACAAATCCTTGATTTAAGTTTGAATTTCTCTTTGCTCAAGAGGGTACAACTCTATAAGGTGCTCTACAAGGTGGTGCACTTCCATGAATAATATCTATTTGATGATCCTCTCATGACGTGCACTAGGTAATCTAGGTAACTCATTGAGAAAACAATCAAAAAATTTAGAAAGAAAGGAATCATGTGAGGTATCCCTAGGAGGTGCCTAGGGGATTCATAAGCCATATCTTATGGTATCATGTGAGTGTAAGGGGAGACGGGTTTTTGGAAGGGGGGGCTTAAGCTTATAAGTTTGGGGGTGAGGGGGACTTATGGTGGTGGAGGGGAGGGGGGGACAAGGAAGTAGGGTAGAATGAAAGTAGGGGTTTTGTTTCTTCTTGTAGTTTACAATATGTGATCTAGTGGTGTAATTTGAAAACTTGAGTAGTTTACTACTCTTTTAAGATAACCACACATGGAACAATTTTTGGAGAATAAATGTAGGTCTTTGTGCTTCTAGCACTTACATCCATGCTACTTACATGGGCTGCAACTTGTCACATGTATAACATCAATATATACTATTTGATTTTCGAACCTTAAATAGGGGGTGCTTGAATCTCATAATCGGGACTCATATGCTTAGAAAGGGGTATAGTTTATTTTTAGAGAAACTTAAATAGGGGGTTTTTATGAGTTTCATGCACGTAGGTGATGTCCCCTTTCTATGGAAAGCGAATTTCTTGGGAGGAGGAGGTGGTTCTTCAGTGCTAAGCTGGTTAACCAAAACTAAGAAAGTTTTCTCCCTCTTCCTCAATGCCCTTTTTTCCTAAATATGACTCAAAAGTGGTTGACTCTTTCTTTCAAAATTTCCCTGTAAACAAACATTCTTACCACACGATGCATAACATACATTGTGTGCTTTGCATAATCAATATGTGGTGTGTACTGATGTTGGAAGGCATTCCCAAAATCATGTCAATATCATGCAAGGGTGCTACTAGGAAAGTAAGTTCATTTAGAAAATTGTGCAATAGACAAAGCAAGATTCTTCACTTTCTTAGTGCAATTATACTTTTGATTTTGAAAACAACTGTTGCTTTAAAACGAGTGTTAATCCCATTTTGGATTAACAAGTATGCTCCTCCAATTGGGGACATTAATAAGTGTCATAAAATGGCACTATAAAAGTTGTACATTATGAGATATTGGCCACCCAAGGCCTAGTTAAGTAAGTTTTGGGCGCCCAAGTGTGTGAATAAGGGCCAAATTTATATAAGGCATTTTCTCATAATGAAAAGGCACAATCCCCCTTTGTGCTATTGAGAGCTCTTCCTTGTGTCTTGAGAGAGATTGAGTGAGAAAGCATTCTAGCATTTGTGCCTCTTCTATGCTTGTATGATTCATGCTTGTGTGGGAGAGTGAGAGAGAGTGATTGCCTTATGTGACGGTGTGAGTGACTCTACGGTGATAGCGTGGAGGTGGAGTTTGGAGGTTTGGAGCTTAACAAGTAAGCTTGGAGGCCTTAAGGGACTCAAGTTCAAAGCATTAGTAGGTGCCCTACGATGGTTGTGTTCTATTTTCCTTCCTTTAGGTGAATGCATTGAGTTCCCTCTTGGAGGTGTGGTAGCCCATAACATTTTTGGTGCCGTTGTGTCGGGGAAACACCTTTGTTTCTTCCTTCCTCTTGGAGTTTTAGCTCCCATTGCATAAGATTGATGATTGTCCTTGCATTCTGGTAGTGCATTGTGTAGGAAATGAATGGATAAGATATGTGTGGAAGTAAAAAATCGTGAGAAATTGGTTGTGTTTGTTGTGTATATGTGTGGTGGAGTGGTCTTAGAATAGAGCTTCGCTATTTTTTCTAGTTAATTTTGACATTTGCATCACTGGAATCATCAACGTGAACGAGTAGGTTGGTGTTCTATTTTTCTTCTTTTCTAAAAATTCACAAAAATCTAAAAAATAAGGAGCCACTATCTGTGCCTTGAACATGTATTCCACTCCTTATTAGACGTGGCACAATCATTTTGGAAACTGTTGGATAAGTATTTTGCACCCAAAATCATATTAGTCAACGCGGAAAGTTCCCACATGAAACTATAAGAAAATGTTCACGCCATGAAACCATTTTTTACAACTTCACGCCATGAACTGCTCTTGACATTAGCGCCACGATTAATGCCACAATTCACGGGATTACCTTGCTAAAAATAGGTAACCTTATCCTGACACCTCCAATGCCATGAGGTCGGACAAAATTAAGAAACGTGAAAGTGTAGAAAATCATTCATGACATGAACTTTTTCAGAACTCTTCACGGCGTGAACCAATTTGTTCACGAACGTGAACCATTTTAGAAACTTTCACAGTGTGAACCATTTTTTGTTCATGACATGAACCCATTATTTTTCATGACGTGAAACCGTATCCTTTCATGGTGTGAACTTTTTCCTACAATCTCACGCCTTTATCAAATCAAACTCACAAGCTTGGTATAGTTAGGTTAAGGCTAAGGAAGTCTTGAAAAGATTGACACACATAACAAGGTAACGAGGAATTTTGATTCCAAGAACAATTTTTTTTAAACACATGAAAGTGTAGAAATTGGTTTACGATGTGAATTGTTTCTTGACACTTCATGTTGTGAACTGTTGTTCTCTGCAATCTCACGGCCTCAGAAACAGATTGACAGAATCTGATCAAAACTTAGTTGGGACATCAAAGTAGTTTATTAAATAATACATACATGCACTTAAGATCTGGAAAGCTTATCGGAGACGATCTTACACCTGACGATAGTGCATCAAATCACCAAGGATCTTCCTATCAAAAAAGTGTGAGTTCAGATCTCTTAGTAAGCACTCACTTGAGTGTCTTAACCACCGTTGAAACTAGTAGCAAAGAGTCCACGATGGAAGAAGGGCTGAGGTACTCTAGGCTTGGGGAAGAGGTGAAACCACCCTCCCCAACCAAATCCAGTGGTATCATTGATATCGCCCGGGGATTGTTTGGTCTCCAAATCAGTCATGATGAAGAAGCGCAATAATCTACGAGCATGGGTCCATCAACCAGCGCTCGGCCCGCTGGACTTGGTCCAAGGCAAGAAGTGCCTATCCAAATATCAAATTCAAGGCTATCGAACACCGGCACCCCCCGAAATGAGACAGGACATGGAAAGTGCGACCAGGATGGGTCAAGTATTCTTCCCTACCTCAGAGGAAGTAGAGTTAGATCTAAAAAGGATCGAGGTGGAACATCTATAGTATGAGAGTTGAGCTTAAGGAAACAACATCTCGATACTCGAAGGACGAGAGTTGAGAGAACAAAAGGATATGGAGGGTTTTAACCTACTCGAATCATGGGGTAAGGAGTCGGAGATAGTCATGGGAAGAAGTGAGAAATTCCAAACTTAGAACCCATAAATGAAGAGCCTAGATCTAAGGAAGGGTTTGTAATCCTAGAAGAAGAGGATAATCTAGAAAGAGTGGCGGGTGAAGTGGAGGACCGTCTGTACACCCAAAACGACATTGAGCAGATGATCAATCATCCTACATTCCTATAGGACATGGAACTTTTAATTCTACAAAGGCATACAGAGGTAACTAATGATGAGCCACTCCAAGGTGGTGGCAGGACCATCCCATGGATCACCGGAGATACCTAGAAGAGCCAACACAGGAAGAGGACAAGGTCTAGGTAGGGGGGAAGCAATTCCTCAAAGACAAAGGGTGGATCCAACCATTGATCTTAATGCAGCCACACGAACGCATCTATTGAATATGGCTATAAAAATGGGCCGAGGAATGTTCAGGGAATTAGGCACTACTCTAGAATCCGGACCCTCCCACATGAAGTTGCACATCATTCCCAAACTCATCAAAAAATTCTCTAGGGATGGAGATCCTATCAAACATGTAGAGATTTTTGAATCCACATGCGAAACTTGCTGGCCTGTCTCAGTGATGTGACAATGATTCATGCTTTCTCATTAACTATAAAAGGGAAAGCACATCAATGGTTCCGAACCTTCAAACCCGAGGATAAGGTCAACTTCACACGACTCAAGAATGTGTTTGTGCCCAGCTTTGCTAGAAGCGGACAGGTGGAGCCCTGTGGCACAGCTGCACAATATCAAACAAAAGGAAATGGAGTCGATGAGAGACTATGTGTCTCGACTTAAGCACTTAAATTCAAGGTGCAAACTACGGGAGAGGTTAACTGATGATTAGTTATTTCCTTGCTTTTGGAGAGGAGTTAGATGCATGATTATCTAGTACTAGCCTGACTAGCCGATGCGTGTTGCAAACTGGAAATTGAGTATGAAGATAATATGCTAGAATTGTCGCAACCGGAAGATGTCAGAATATCTTCAGCACAACAACGACTTCTCGTGTCGTCTCGAGTCACCAAGAAATTGGAACTCGGAGCAAGCAAGTCAGAAACATGCTTGTGGACGAGCTCAGTAACGCAATACTAGAGAAATTGAAGGTAAAGGAGGGAAGAGAAACATCTAGGCATGGGCATAACCATCTTTACCCCCGTAGGGAATTGGTGTGGTGCTCTATGTGTAGATTGAATCACACTACCACCGAATGTCCACAATTAAGAGCAAGGCCATTACTCTATTGTGCTGCACACTGTGTAAAATTAGAAAATAATAACACTTCAATGTACAGATATCCAAGGTTCCAAATTGTTGTATAGCTGCTAGCACCTAGAGCTCCATTGGCTTTACTAGCACCACCTAGACAAATCACTACAGTTGTTGCAAGAAGACCCAACTCTTCCTATTTGCCTAGGGGGGATGTTCTGGGTACAAGACACTTCACCTCTACCACCACCGGTTCTACCACCACAGGCTAAAATCAACCAAGTATTGATTGAAGAGCCATCAGAAGATATTGAGATGGTATGTGAAGTAGAACTTAGCAGAGAATACTATGAAGAAGCTGTGGAGGTCACACCTGAATTCTATGTCCTACAGAATAACACGCCAATACCTGTGTTTCAAACCACGGTATAGTGGAAGGGTAAGGACATGAACTTGAACATGAGGAGAGGATTGCTACAGTGTTTTGGCTTTCTACGAAGGGTCGTATCGAATCATTGAGTGCTTAAACAAGAATGTGGTTCATACGCACCAGCCCCAACAATTGACTGACATGCCCGTACTCACTTATACTAAATGTGGTATTTATCATTTGATCAACGATTGTCCATACCGTGCAAGTGGTTCAACTTCCACTTCTAATCAGGCCACCATCCGAACGATTTGTGTGTAGCCTAGAAATATCACACCACTCAATGTCTTGACACGAGCCCAGTCCCAACAACTGGAAAACAAGGAGAAGAACCGAGCAGATGCGACCATTTTCTAGAACTAGCCGCAGGAGAAGAGTGAAAAAAGTGGGTAAGGGTGATAGCAAGGTCACAATCCAAGATGGATCTGAAGAAGATACGATCGACGCTGGATCCACCCAATTGAGAGAAGAAGGGGATCAAGGGATCAACCACAAAGAGCCTGACCTAGAGGAGCAAAGGGGGAGACCATCAACCCCTAAAGGAGTTGCTGAGTACCCAAATGCCGATGAAGAGATAAGAAAGCTTGAGGATGCTAGAACCTTAGTAGAAGAATGTCAACGGCTTCATGAAGTCAAGATAAGGGCTAACCGGATTATTAGGGATACAATGTATCCAAAGAAACGAGCCAACAAGGGAAAGGGAATTGGATGTACCTACTCCAATTCCAAAAGAAACAGAAGAGGGATCTCAAGTAAACACAATGTCCAGGATGTTTGAGGAAAATGCATAGGGTGAGTCCATCCATTCCTTCCCTAGGAATGAATACGAGACACACACCTAGGGAGAAACCTCAATCTCTAGAGAGCCCAGAGACATAGGAAGTCTTGTGGCTGTACTATCCATGCCTGTACAAATGCCATTAGGGCAACTACTACACAGATCATCACCAACCCTATGGACAGACATGAAGGACTGGGTAGAAGGCGGACCGATACTACAGAGGAGATTCTGGCTGGCAGAAAGACCCCTAAAACACATAAGGGAAGCCCGAGTCGTCAAGATACCAATTAATCAATTGGGACGTTATTTACGAAAGTGACGACACAATGCTACAATCTCGATTCATCATGATGGGTACTAGTCATTGGCTATTCTAGATGGTCGGGAGGGGGTTAGCATCATCACGAAACACTGCTAGGAAAATTTGGGAAAACCCGATCTAAAAAGAGCAGATCTAATTGTTAAAATGACATACGGTACATCTTCAAGACCCATTGGACTTTTGGAGAATGTGAAACTCAAACTCTTTACGTTTCGCTACTATCATACATTTGTGGTAATGAACTTCCTGCGCCAACCCGACTCATATGACATAATATTGGGGAGACCCTTCATGAGGGAGTTCAAATTGGTGCATGATTGGGCATTAGATCACGTGTATGTGCATAGGGATTCACAAATTTTGAAGATAGATCTAAGAACATGGAAAGCACACCCCATGGAAGGGCAATTATTTGGTAATGATTTGGTCACAATGGAGCGGACCACATCTGTACAAATATGCTAGCCCATGGTGGAAAATTCCAAGGAAGAAGAGGAAATAGAAATGTATGCATCACTTCCTCCTCCGGACTTTAGTGAAAACTGAATGCATGTGCTAGCTACCATAGATGTGATGCAATCCACAGGGACCCAATATGTGGAATCTGGAATTATCCCTACGACCTCTGTCTGTATGGTTAATTGAAAAACCATTGATGAAGAATTAGAAGAGGAGACCTCTTGCATAGAAGGGACCGTAACATAAGTCCGCACCAATGCTTAACGCCTTCGAAGATGGCAAAAATAGAAACGATATATTGCTCGACGAAATGCTCTATTTTACGAAGAAAACCCACCGATGCCCAGTGGTTGAGATACCTTGAGGCCACTAAGGTACGCAATGAGTTTTCCAAGGATTGGGGTGAGGAATTGAGTAAAATATCATTGGAGGGAAAACATAAGGAGAAAGTCAACCTTCAAGAGCAAGAAACACCTAATCTTACGAAAGCTGGACGTCGAAAATGGAATAAATCTTTGGCAGAAGTTGAACATGAGGCTAGAAAGGTCATGGCTAAAACAAAAAGTGAGAATGAGGATAAACCAGACTTGCTCTCAGTACTTGACCACTTCAAAACCTACACCGTTGATGACGAACGGAAAGTGGTCTGATTGACGACGACAACAAGGGTTAAGGAGGATGGGCTATCCACATCATATGATGGCCTGACAGAAGTCAAGGAAGTTGATATTGTGGGACCAGGGGAGAAAGCCAGACCCATATACATTACTAAGGACTTGACTTCGGCTAAAGAAGATGAGCTTGTTGCCCTCCTTAAGGAATTTAAGGACTGTTTTGCTTGGAATTACAAGGAGATGAAGGGTGTACCACCTGAGGTAGTGCGGCATACGATTCCAATCATGGAAGGATCAAGACCAACCAAGCAGAAACTATACCAGATGAATCCTAAGTATGCCGCAATTGTAAAGGAGGAAATAGACAAGCTCATTGCTGCGGATTTCATCTATGAGATACAACATACGGATTGGTTGTCACCAATTGTAATAGTGCCAAAAAAGAATGGAAAACTTAGGGTATGTGTCGATCTTAAAAAGGTCAACACAGCTACTAGGAAAGACCATTATCCATTACCCTATATGGAACATGTTTTGGAGAGAGTGGCTGGTGAAGAAGCTTACAGCTTCTTGGAGACAGATTTTCAAGCTACAATCAGGTGTGACAATAGCACCAGAAGACTAGCATAAGACAACTTTCAATACAATGTGGGGGGGACATTTTCATACAAAGTCATGCCCTTCAGTCTCACGAATGCCCCAGTAACATTCCAACGATTGATGTGCACAACCTTCAAAGACTACTTGCAAAAGTGGTTGGAGGTATT
This sequence comes from Cibotium barometz, assembly GCF_041138505.1. Lineage (NCBI taxonomy): Eukaryota > Viridiplantae > Streptophyta > Polypodiopsida > Cyatheales > Cibotiaceae > Cibotium > Cibotium barometz. The sequence goes on from NC_141054.1 coordinate 56,324,884, forward strand.
CATTGATGATCTGTGTGCACACTCTTAATGGTGGGCGGACCATCTGGCTTGCTTAAGGAAGATGTTCGAGCGATGTTGATTATATCGTATATCCCTAAACCCTTTAAAGTGCCAAATGGGCAGAAGCCAGAGCCTTGAAAGTGAGCTGATGTATGAAGAACAACAAAATTCTTATATGAGAAAATTATCTCGAGATTCGGCTGCCCATTAGAACTAGTTAGTGATCACGGCTCACATTTTATTAATGAGGTGATTGATCATTTACTTGCTAGATTCTTAGTAGTCCATTGGAAATCATCACCACAAAAGTTTGTGTACTATCTTGACGAAAACCTTGGAAGAGAGTACAAACAAAATTTTGTGTACTATCTTGACAAAAACCTTGGAAGAAAGTCGAACGGATTGGGAACATAAGCTGACAGTAGCCCTATGGGCATACTGAACATCATATAAGGTAGCCAGTAATGCCTATGGAATACCTAGTTCCGAGCTTAAGGATTGTAGTCCAAGAACGTCTGATGGAGAATGCATTATCTGAGAGGCTAACCGATTTAGAGAAGCTTGATGAGACCAGGCTAATTGCATCGCATGGGCTCATGGTTGAGAAACTACGTAGGAAGCATTGGTTCGACAAAAATTTGAAACAAAAAGTACTGGAAACGGGAGAGCTTGTCCTCATGTATGGTGAGGAAGCACCAAGAAAAAGAAACTCAAATACAGAGGCCTAGGACCCTTCCAAGTGTTTGAGATCATACCTCAGGGGGGTTGGTTAGAATTGAGACAATTGACGGCATACAGATGGAGGGTTACATCAATGGAAGCAAAGTAAACAAATATTTTAGACCACTGAGCCAAGAGATGCTCTTGTAAGAACATCTCTTAAAACAACAAAAACAGCTCGCAAAGGACAAAATCCAGCAAGCTCAAGAAGAGGCTAAGGAAAGGGAGGCCAAAGCTAAACAATTACTCCAAAAGAGAATGTTACATGTCAACATGGCTTCCTTGACTCTCTTGAATGAAGAGGAACTGAACATCCAGCCAGAACGACTTAGGGCAGAACTCTCTACAGCTAAAGGCCATGCAACAAGTGTTGCACTAATAGATACGAGATCAAGTCATAACCTGATGTCATATGAGACATGGGTACCCTTAGATAGACCACACCTTGAACCCACCAATGCACAAGTACGCAGTGTGCACTTGATAAATATGAAAGCTAAGGGATTTTTAAGTGTTAAAATTTCTATAAGAAATAATTCCTTGGTTGGAAAGGTGTTTGTCATGCCTACAGGTTCCATGGAAGAGGAAATGATCCTAGGACGATCCTGGATTTGCGTAAGCAAATGTAATATTCAATGGGAGAAGAGGATAGCACTGGTGAACGAGGGCGATAATGTCATGTCCATACCCTTATGGAGCCTGACAAACAGAGGAAAATAGGCCATGAGTAAGGAGTTAGCAACACTGAGCACGGTGACATCAACTCATAAAATAGAAAAAGCATTAGTTCCACAAACCCTACAAAAATAATATCCAAAGTCACAGGGTACACAAAAATGGGTGCCCAAGGTTCAACTCAATAACCAGCCCCACAAGGAGGAGAAGAAGGATAATACGGAGACAATAAGAAAGATTCAAAAAGGGGCCAAAAATCAGAATTGGCCTTCACAAGCAAGTTGGCAATACTCCAAACATACCAACATCCCACAAGGCATTCATAAGCAATGGCTCCGAAAGGATTTACCCTACGGGCGCAGGGATACTACCAAGGTAGTAAGGCAGTGTGGGTTCCCAAACCCCGCTTAGTGGCCACCATCACAAACTGTTCTGATAACAAAGGAAAGGGTAATAAAAGCATGCAGCACCAAAACTCCCAACTAAAACCAATGCTAAAACTACACAAACATTGGTATGGAGGAAGAAGACCACTCAACAAGATGAGTTGAGGGTTGCCAAAGCAATGTCAGAACCACTTCGATCAAGGAGCTAGACGAAGACCTTAAAAGTAGAAACAGAGAAGTTCAGCAAAGGGACATGGATAAAAGCCCCCAACCCTAGGACCTAGTAATAACATTGTTCAGTTGGATGGAAGGAAGAATTAATACCTCCCACATGGAACTAAAATGTCTACAGCAACACCTACCTCCAGGATTGCCAAGGTGTCACCTTGGTTTTCATGGCAGTAAAAAATGAAGGTATCCATTTGTTGCCAATGGATACAAGGTAAAATGGGTATCATTCATTCATTTAATGCATGTTTGAATGCCTGAGCATAAAGAAAAAAAGAAGAAGGTATCAATCTTGCACACTCATGATTTGGAAAAGTTCACGCCGTGAGCCAATCCAAAAAAGTTAACGCCATGAACTAGTTCAAAAATGATTATGCCGTGAACTGGTTCAAAACAGTTCACGCTGTGAAACGGTCACTTCTCGGGCCAATCACAAGATGCCATGTGGCATTCTTCATTAAGGCAACTGCCCAGTCCCAACGATTGCGCTATAAATTCAAAAATTCTTTCCTTTTTCGTCATTTAGCATTGTGTGATCCATCACAAATGCCTTGAGCTCCCGTATTCGATCGTGCATCGCCTTCCCCGATTCTTCCAGCCCTAATTGACATTCACCAATTAAGGTGCGAGCTTGGACCATTTATCATTTTCTTTTATTATTCTTTTTTTCCTTATTATTATTATTATTATTTTTATGATCAATCAATATCGTGCTTCTTAACAGCATCTGCATTAGCATCACGCCGAATTCTGTGTGGTTTCTAAAAAACTTCCCTTATGGTATCATCATTTGCACCCATGAAATCTTTTGATAGACTGAAACATAAAAACAAAACATCACAAAAACCTGCAACTTCACAGAAATGCCTTGAAACTGTAGTTTCACGGAACCATAAAAACCCGAAACTTCACGCTTCCAGAAAATCTTACATAATAAACTCTCATGGAATTCCGTCTCACGGAACCCCTCATAGGATTTCGTCTCACGGAAACCTTTCACGTCATTAACTCTCATGTCACAAATTCTCCCATGAAACTCCCTTTCACTGGATTCCATAACTTTCATGGAACTCCCTCTCACGGGATTTCGTTTCATGGAACCCCCTTTCATGGGATTCCATCGCACAGAAACCTCTTTCACGTCATTAACTCTCAAGTCACAAATTCTCACAGAACTCCCTTTCATGGGATTCCATAACTTTCACGGAACTCCCTTTCATGGGACTCCATAGCTTTCACGGGATTCCATCTCACCTCACAACTTTCACGGGACTCCATTTCACAGAACCCCCTTTCATGTCATTAACTCTCACGTCACAAACTCTCACGGAATTCCATCTCACAAAACTTCCTTACACGAGACTCCTTCTCACGGAACTCACGAAAGTCTCACGAAAGTCTCACGACCTATAACTTCACGAGGCTACCAAACTGCTGCACTTTCATGCCACAACATTCACCTGTTCAATTAATACACCTTGTTTATTGCTCCTACACTAACACACTTCTCATCTCAACTAACCGGTTTACCATTAACCAAAAAACAAGGAAGAAAAGAAAAAGACAAGAAAAGGAGTAGTACCTACCCCACCAATTTGGAGGTTGATTTTCTTTTCATGTACAGATGTGAGCCTAAAAAACAGAAGCCATAGAGACCCTTGCAGTCACCCAAGCCAGCGCTACAGGCTCCTCGGTGAGCCAGAAGAAGAAACTAGTGTGCGGGTACCGAAGATGAACTATTTGGGCCCATATGCCCAAGCCTTCCATGGGGCCATCATCACAAAGGAGATCCATACGGCACATGGAAAGGTAGCACTGCAGTATCACAGCCCAGAGTACCTCCAAATTTTGGAAGAGGCAGAGGTGAAAGAAAAGCTGGAGAAAGTGGGCCTAGGGAGAATGGCACAGGTCCTCCTAGGAACATCGACACGGCGCTCTGTATAGAATATATCAAGACTTATGACAAAGCCACCAAGCGTGGCACTGTCACAAAGGCCAACGGCACAGCAGAGTAGCTCTTAATCATAGGGGAACTCATCTGTGATGCTCTGCAGCTCCCACCAACAGTCAAAGTCCATGCCCATGCCTTTGACAAAATGCCTTTGGATGCTATGCTGAAGAAGAGTTCGTATAACTCTAATGGGAAAGAGTATGAGAATATCTGGGATGAGGTCACGGAGAAAGCCTGTAGAACTATGTCGCTGATCATGCAGGTGAAGCCAGAAGACCGCTATACAGCAGGGTCCCATTGAACAATATTGCTAAAGTGCATGAAGAAAAGGAAGAGGACTAGGCGTATTACATACATAGGGAAATGGACAACTATCTAAAGGCCCACCAGTCCAAGATATGCAACCTTACCTGCTGACCCAAGTCCTCAATCATGTGGCAAAAAGGCATCTTCTAGAGTAGGAACCAGTAGAGCAGATGCAGCTAGCATTACTACCAGAGCAACCAGCACTGACAGCTGAAGAGATTCAAGAGGGACAAGCTGTACTAATGGAAACACAAGCCATAATTAAAGAGATAAAGAAAGGGAGGAAGAAGAAGACAGAAAGAAAAATAAGGGGCATTATCCTGGACGTGGTTGCAAAATCACAAAGACTAGAGGCTGAGTTGGCACATGAAATAAGATCATACTAGGAAGCTCTTACAATGCAAGAAGCCACAGTTAGCCAGGCCACTCAAGAGCCAACGCAAAAAATTACTCCTCCTCCGAGTTCGGCATAGCTAATCTTTACGAACTTGTCCCCACTCAAGGATTCCACCTTGGCAGACACACCTGCACAGATAGAACCAGAACCACCAGCATCAATTCCAATGCCAAACTGAGGAATCACAAGAAATTGAGATAGAAACGGCCCCAGTGCAAGATCCAGCAGACCACATGGATACAGGTAAAAAACTAAGGGGTGAAGAGCCATCAAGCCCAAGAAAAAGATGGCGTCTTGAGGATGAAGAAAGACTACCCTAGTTGTCCTTCCTACAGAATGTTGATTATGAACAGTTCATGCAGGAAACTATGGAAGGTTTGGATGGACTGTTAAACCTACCACATGCTAGACTAGAAGGAGCCACAAGCACAAGTGCACCATGGGAGCAGGAGCAAAAAGTATGACGTTGCCACCTCCTCCCAACACACATGCTGCATGATCGTAACGCTGCACTTTGGAAGCAGGTTAACGAGTCAAACACACGTGTAAACTTTAAAGAAACACTTGGCAGTAGCAGATGCAACACATCGGGATGTCATAATGAAGAGTTTGAAGGCCACTGAGGAGTAAGAGACCAGATACAAGGCACTGGAAAGCAACAATTTGGTTCTTAGCCAAACCATTGTTCAAAAAATCAAAGAAAATACGGACCTTAAGGAAAAGTTGGAACAGGCTAAGTACCAACTCCAGAAGGAGGTTACCCACAACCACGAGCTCATAGCCCTTCATGCCTAGAAAGTACAAGAATTCCAGCAAAAGTCCATGGCCAAAGAAGAAGAGCTGCAAAGCAAGATTTAACAGTTATCCTCAAGTCTGAAAGAAGCAAAAGGCAGGGCCACTCACTTACAACAAGAAAGAGAACAAGCAAACAAGGCACATGTAGAGAAAGTGAGAGCACTTAACGATGTCATCAGTGCGCCAGTCAAGTTGAGATGAAAAAGATGGTATTAGCACATCAAGAGGCAATGGCACAAGTCACCAAGTAGGTACAAGACAGTCAGAAACTGGCTAGAAGGACTTCAAAAAATCACAGAAGCTTAAGAAAGAGAGGCTACAGCCAGGCGTGCCCAAGACGAAGCAACCCGACGATTCTAGGAGTTAGATGCTACAAGGATGGTCCGCAAAACCACAATATCAAACCTCCTGAGCACCGACGACTCCCGTCTACAGCAGTTGGAATGCCAATTGGTAATACAGGACCAAAGTTAGTGGCAAGAGCCTACGGATGAAATGCGCCTACTCCTTGAGCGAGCCGGAGATAGGTCAGTTGTTGCTAGTAACCCCTCGGGCCCCTCCTCAAACTCTTACTCTGTTTTTGTTTACACTAACCCTCTCCTTCGATACGATACAAATCTGTCTGAGGACCTAGCCCTAGGTGACCTAACCCTCATTAAGCAGAATACTGAACGTGATGCTGACCCCACAATTATCATGGGAATTTTGAGGGGAGATATAGTATTAACTAATCCACAAGATATCTACTTCTATCCATTACATCCTATTTTGTTAAGCCTTTGTGTAGAGTTGGTGTCAGGTGCTACAAAACTCTAAAATTTTAGACAATAGTGTCAAAAAATTAGACCTGTTTGTTCCAGATGACATTCCCGAGACGCCGGCAAACTACGAGGTGGTAGCACAAAGCTATCAGTGGATTATAAGCCATGGGTGGCTCGAAGTCTACAATACTCACCAGCATCATCTAAACTTATGTGAGTCTACATTATATCACCCTTTTGGAATTCTAAAGCTATACTCTAATATTTACAAACACTTAGAATCCATGTTCTCCAATGTACTCTACACTTTTGATGCTAGTCATATTGAATATCCTACCATAGATCCTGCGGATATCCTTGACCTTCAAGAGTTTATGAAATCTCACAAACCAAGCCACCCACCCCCAGAGCACAGGTCATGGTTAGGAAGAGGAATCATTTTCATCTTCCATTAACACCTCCCCCGTATATTCTAATGTCTCTAGTAAACTACTTAACCCCTATCCTAATGCCCCACCTACTAACAAATCTCAAGCCGTCTGCATATTCTCTAATTTCACTCCTCAACAGATAGATTTTCCCACTAACCCTCTCGCCCCTGAGGAGATGCTAGCACCTCACCCGTCTCCACAACGGCAACCTCATGAGGTACGCTATCCTATTCCCCACCAAGACAATATTGAAGCTTTCACTGACGATACAATTTTGGAGTCATTGTCTGGTGCAGAATATGAGGGCTTCATTTGCGCTGGCAATCCTCTGTAAAGCCCAAGCTAATGTTCAAAGTACTAATACAAGTAACACCCTTTGAACCAACTCGAAGGATTCTACCAGAAGCCTACTCCGAGGTCACACCAACAAAACAGCCTTATGTGCCATACCCTCTACGAGCACCTCGCCTAGATTTAGAAGAACTCCTCCCCTTGGCTGGAGAGGGTACATTGTGGACTAATGTGGCACATCACACGAAATTGGCCAACCTGCTGGAGATCAGAATTGTCACTTTCATGGTGATTAGATATTTCTTTCGTAGGTGGAGGAAAGCTCACCCCGTACACACAAGAGAGGCGGCTATGCCACAATTGTCACAGATGAGGCACAACCCAAACTAGAGGATTTTGGAATACAGCCAGATTGGCGGAAAGAATACTTAATGAAAGATCCCTGCCCCCTCCGCGCAACGAATTCGGGGGTGCTAGTAGTGGAAGTAGCACTTCTTGCACGGGACAAAGCCTCTCACTTGGGACGTCGCCCATGGATATCCGGACAAGAAACTTATCCCTTGATTTTTCCAAAACCGAACCCGGAAAAACTTCTCTCGCTCAGAAAGCACGGGCAATTCCTCTAGGATATTTTTATTCTAACGTGGTGAAGGTCATCACTAACCAAACTGATCCGATCAAATCGTAAGTCACATGGTCAGATCAAGGAAAAGACTTGCACTTGGATCATAGAGACCAATGCTTTTTTCCTTATCTCGAGAGGAGGCACAGCCGTTGATTCTTTTCCATAGAACAAGGACTGTCCGGGATTTACTTTATCTATCATACCATAACAGAATTGAGTCTCATTTTAGGGATCCATCAGTCCAGCCTAACCCCATCCAGAGTCCCATGGGTTAGCCAACTGCCCAACCACTGTAGTGATAGAATCCATTTAGGAATTCGGTTATGTTTTGTCCCGGGTACTAGGGAAAAGAGTTCCCAGGCCCCCTAGTCGGCGCTTCATGCAAACTTCAAGATAGTCATACCACTTACACACCCAATATGAAATTACTTGTTTCACAGATTTAGCTAACTTTAAAATAATCTTTTAATGAAATCATAGCATCACTAATCATAATCCTCCAAAATATTTGGTTGAATTCTAGTTTCTAATCATTCCTTCATCGGTGTACCTATGGCATCATTGGCAACCAGAACGCTCACCACTTGTTCACTCAGGGGCCTTTTCAATAGTTCCTAGCTCATAGTGTCACGAGACCGGTGGAAACGGTCCCGCGATGCCTCTGTCGCACGCGGCCTTCCACAATCCATGCTTCATGAAACGGCTCCATCGGCCTGTTGAGCGCGTCTCGCGCGTTTTCCTTGCGGGTCTCACCGATCACTTGCGTTCGTGCCCAGCTCGGCTCCCTCGGCCTCGTCTTGGGTCTTGCCTTCCATCCATGATCCGCCGGCCCCAGCCGCGTCTCACGGCCCATCGGCACAGCACGGCTCGCCGGTCCGTCGTTTTTCCACCGTTTTGGGTCCCGACTCCACGTTCGGCCCAATCACCGTCAAGGCGGGGAGGGCAGCCCTTGGGGCACTCGGCACCCACGGAACCTCTCCTGTGCCTACCCGGTGCGGGAGTGCGTTCCTAAGGTGCCTACCATGGGTCCGTGCTTTGCCTCTCCTTGCACCTCCTCCCCATATAGAGGCAAACTATTCGGGGGGTGGGCTAGCATACCCTCAAGGCACCATGTCCTTTTGGATAGAAATCCCACCTCACATACACCTCAATGCTTCATGAAACGGCTCCATCGGCCCGTCGAGCGCGTCTCGCGCGCATTTTCCTTGCGGGTCTCACCGATCACTTGAGTTCGTGCCCAGCTCCCTTGGCCTCGTCTCGGGTCTTGCCTTCCATCCATGATCTACCGGCCCACCGGCCGCGCCGATCGGCATGGCACGGCTTGCCGGGTCCGTCGGTCGGCCATTTTTCCACCGTTTTCGGTCCCGACTCCACGTTCGGCCCGATCACCGTCAAGGCGAGGAGGGCAACCCCCGGGGCACTCGGCACCCACGGAACCTCTCCCCCACGCGGGAAGGCCTAACGTGCCTACCTGGTGCATGAGTGCGTTCCTAACGTGCCTACCTGGTGCATGAGTGCGTTCCTAAGGTGCCTACCATGGGTCCGTGCATCAGTAGGTTTATGACAGGTCAATCTAGTTCCTGATTGTATACGGATATTTCTCCTCTTTTTGTACTCTTGAAGATCAGCAAGATCAACTAACAGATCCATATAAATGAGTCATGTACTCATCCGTTGAGGACCAGCAGGGTCAATCAACCAGATCCATGCCCGAATTTAGAAAACAACTCTTACTCCTTGTTCCAATATCTTCCTCGATGCACATGTGGGTATCTTCGGCGACCCAAAGCCCGAGCACTGTATGGTCAGCACCCTCTAGGATCCTTTGCACGTCACCTAGTGCTTCACTCATAGGCTGCTTCCTTGATCCCATTGGAATTGTGATTGTACTCAATGTATGAAGGTGGAAGAAGTTCAGGATCTTCATGATGTATTGGCTACTACATGATCCAAAAATTAGGGTGGCAAAAAGACAATTGAAAGTTCAAGAGAAAAAGATGAACCTATTGTTTGGGAAGCTCAGAAGGAAATAAGAATAGGAGTTTTAAAGGAACTCAACAGGTTACAAGGGGAACAGGTGGAAGAGCCTATCATACCAGTAACACCCTCTGAAGATGTCAAAATCTTACCAATTTATCATAGAGATGGGTTGGCAGAAAAACAAGACATGAGTTCAGGAGAAGATGGACTGTTGCAGGATTTGATGCAAGCTAGGTTATGCCTGACTTTGGAACACGTATTGAATTTGGTGCCAGCATTTAAAGAGAAATTAATGGAAAAATGGGCAATTGGTAACGTCCTCACAGTTCAAAAGGTTTTCCCAGAACCACAACAAGAAAAGCCATCACATGTGGATGATGTGGATTACAAGGTACCCATTTTGGATGTAGTATTTGCAAATTGTAATATCAAAGGTACTTTACTGGATGGAGGCTTAGGAGTCAACATCTGATGAGAATTTCATTTGCAGATAATTAGGTGTAAAACCTATGGTTTTACAGGATAGTATTAAGTATTATTACATTTGAAACCTTTACCGGAGATGTCAGGAGTCATGAGTTGAAGAGTCGTGTCATGTTATGTCTCTTGGGATCTTCATGGTGAAGGCAGTTAAGCTTCGAATGCCATGCACAGATATAGAAATGTGTGTAGCTATTGGAAAAACATCTGTTATCTTGGAAGGAGTTTTTTTACTGTTTTTACTATTGTGTTATGTCCGACATGTTTGCCTTCAATTGAAAAGATATCAATGTATGCTTAGGAATTACCAATGAATGAAGTGCTGTAAATATTCAGATTGTGCAGAAGACAGAATACTTGAAATGATAGGAAGAATTAATGAAAAGATTATCTGGTGCTGAGTTAACCCTCAACATTCAGGAATCATCATTTTTCAATCAACTCATCAATTCTCAACCAGAATTTTAAAATCATATCAACCAGCATTCAAATTCATCATCTGGATAGCATTTTTGCTTATAAATTCAAGGTCTTAGATTTACTCGTATATACTGCCAGTAAAGAGCTGCAGTTATACCCTCGGTATATATGGGTAGTCACGGTCCTTGGAATTATAAGGTAAATACCATCATGACAAGGCCTCAAGCAAGTGAGGGATTCCATATAATTGCGGTACTTCCATGTGAAGACCTAACTACCTATTTATGAATCTTCATTTTGAATATCAATTTGTATGAATTTCATCACACAATTACAACCTTTTACTGCTACTTCATAAATGTTTGACATTTATGGCTTCTCGGTTGATCCACTTTAGCCAATTCGCTCTGATACCAGCTGAAAGATCCCTGCCCCCTCCGCGCAACGAATTTGGTGGTGCTAGCAGTGGAAGTAGCACTTCTTGCACGGGGCAGGGCCTCTAACTCGGGGCCTCACCCATGGATATCCGAATAAGAGACTAATCCCTTAGTTCTTCCAAAACTGAACTCGAAAAAACTTCTCTCGCCCAGAAAGCAAGAGAGATTCCTCTAGGATATTTTATTCTAACGTGGTCAAGGTCATCACTAACTAAACTGATTCGATCGAACCTGTAAGTCACATGGTCAGATCAAGGAAAAGACTTGCACTTGGATCATAGAGACCAATGCTTTTTTCCTCATCGAGAGGCATAGCCGTTGCCATAGAACAAGGACTGTCCGGGATTTACTTCATCTATCGTATCATAACAGAATTGAGTCTCATTTTAGGGGTCCATCAGTCCAGCCTCCGTCCCACTGTAGTGATAGAATCCGTTTAGGAATTTGGTTATGTTTTGTCCCGGGTACTAGGGAAAAGAGTTCCCATGCCCCCTAGCCGGCGCTTCATGCAAACTTCAAGATAGTCACACCACTTACACACCCAATATGAAATTACTTGTTTCACATATTCAGCTAACTTTAAAACAATCTTTTAATGAAATCATAGTATCACTGAACATAATCCTCCAAAATATCCGGTTGAATTCTAGTTTCCAATCATTCCTTCATCAATGTACCTATGGCATCATTGGCAACCAGAACATTCACCACCTGTTCACCTAGGGGCCTTTTCAATAGTTTCTAGCTCATAGTACCCGGCAATATAATCACATAAGGAAATCTAGATGGTCTCTCTATTGAACATCAGCAAGATCAACCAAAAGATCCATATAAAAGAGCCATGGACTCATCCGTTGAGGACCAGCAAGGTCAATCAACCAGATCCATGCCCGAATTGAGAAAACAACTCTTACTCCTTGTTCCAATATCTTCCTCGATGCACGTGTGGGTATCTTCAGTGACCAAGAGCCCGAGCACCATATGGTCAGCACCCTCTAGGATCCTTCGCAAGTCACCTAGCGCTTTACTCATAGGCCGCTTCCTTGGTCCCTCATCCACCGTACCGTAAGCTCACCATTTAAATCCAACCGAGGCTGGTCAAGACCACCGTGCTACGCAAGACATCCTCCGCCGTCAGCTGTTGCAACTTTATCACTTAGGTCTCTACGACCTCATTCACAAGACGGTCAAAATGCTTCCCCAGCATTCTTGACATAAAACAATCATTTAAAAATAGGTCATAAATACAGTTTCTATAACGAACTGTCATCTTTCCACATTGTTCCACATCAATCCACATTACTTAATCCACGTCCAATCATATGTATTCTCATCATCCTTCATCCATTCTCATCCAATCACATCATTTTTCATTCTCATCCAATCACATCATTTTTCATCTCATCACATCTTTCCACATTTATCCTCATCACATCTCATCCACTCACATCTATCCATATTCACATCTCATCACATCACATTCATTCACATCTTATCCATTCATATCTACCCCGATCCACATCACATCACATCACATCACATTACATCCCTTTCACATCACATCTCATTCATTCACATCTATCCCGATTCACATCCCATCACATCACATCCATTCACATCACATCCGATCCATTCACATCCATCACATTCATTCACATCACATCCATTCACATCCATCACATCACATCCATCCATTCACATCCATCACATCACATCTCATTGCATCCATTCACATCACATCTCATTGCATCCATTCACATCTATCACATTCATTCTCATCACCAGCCCATCATATACATTCTATCCACATTACATCACATCCACATCTATCCACATCATATCCCATTCATACATATCCCATCCTATTCATCCACATCCATCCAATCATTTACATGTATACGACTATCCACATCTATCCATACATTCACATCTATTCCATATATATTCATATCACATCACATTTTATCCACATCTCTTTACATCACATCACATCTCATCCACATCCACATCACATTCACATCCACATCCCTTTACATTACATTACATCTCATCCACATCCACATCCTATTCACATCCACTTCCCTTTACATCACATCACATCTCATCCACATCCACATTACATTCACATCCACATCTCATTACATCACATCTCATCCACATCCACATCCTATTCACATCCACTTCCCTTTACATCACATCACATCTCATCCACATCCACATTACATTCACATCCACATCTCTTTACATTATTACATCACATCTCATTCACATCCACATCTCTTTACATTACATCACATCTCATTCACATCTCTTTACATTACATCACATCTCATTCACGTCCACATCTCTTTACATTACATCACATCTCATTCACATCCACATCTCTTTACGTTACATCACATCTTATCCACATCCACATCCACATCCACATCACATTCACATCCACATCTCTTTACGTTACATCACATCTTATCCACATCCACATCTCTTTACGTTACATCACATCTTATCCACATCCACATCTCTTTACATTACATCACATCCACATCCACATCACATTCACATCCACATTCTTTCACATACACATACACATCCACATCCACATCCACATTCTTTCACATACACATCCATATCCATTTACTTCACATCTCTCATCTACATTCATTTTCATCACACCACATCTTATCACATCCCATTCACATCTTATCATATCCATTTCACATCCTATCGCATCCCATTTACATCTATTCACATCCTATCACATTCCATCTACGTCTTATCACATCCATTCACATCTTATTCCCATTTAGTAGCTTTTTCTGCTTCGATACTGATAATGGAACTTTTTCTGAATTTCTGCCAATTGCTTGGCCTAGATAAAGGTTCTTTTTTTCGACGACTATTTTCATATTCTTTCTCAATTTCTCAAATGAATTATATTCAATATTCCTCTTTTGAATAAAAGAATTTATGGGATTTACAAAAATCAATTCTACCCATATTTTCACTTTTGATAAATATTCATAAATTGAATTATACTAAAAATTTCTCTTTTTTCCATTTGATTTTGTGGATCTCAAATATCATGGAAATTCCTCTTTTTAAATTTAATTGCTTGAATTCTAAATTTCATGGGAATTCCTCTTTTAAGATCAAATAAATTTATCTAAATTTCTCTTTTGCTTTAATAAAAATATCCAATAATTCAATATTCCAAGAATTTCACTTTTACTATTCAAATGATTGAATTCCAAATGTCATGGGAATTCCTCTTTTATCATTTAAATCTTTCTCATGCATAAAAGAAATTTATCTAAAATTTCTCTTTGAATTTTAAAAAAATATCCATTAATTCCACTGCTAGGAATTCCACTTTTCCCATTTAAATGATTGAATTCCTCTTTAAAATATCCATTAATTCCAATATGCTAGGAATTTCACTTTTCCCATTTAAGTGATTGAATTCCAAATGTCACAGGAATTCCTCTTTTATTATTTAAATCTTTCTCATGCCTAAAATAAATTTATCTAAAATTCATCTTTGAATTTAAATAAAATATCCATAAATTCCAATATGCTAGGAATTCCACTTTTTTCATTTAAATGATTGAATTGCAAATGTCATGAGAATTCCTCTTTTATCATTTAAATCTTAAAATAAATTTATCTAAAATTTATCTTTGAATTTAAATAAAATATCCATTAATTCCAATATGCTGGGAATTCCACTTTTCCCATTTAAATGATTGAATTCCACATGTCATAGGAATTCCTCTTTTATCATTTAAATCTTTCTCATGTATAAAATAAATTTATCTAAAATTTATCTTTGAATTTAAATAAATAATCCATTAATTCCAATATGCTAGGAATTTCACTTTTTCCATTTAAATGATTGAATTCCATATGTCATAGGAATTTTCCCTTTATCATTTAAATGAAATTACCATAATTTTCTCTTTTCTTAATTATTTAATTATACATAAACCTTAAAAATTAGTTTTTCATCGAGTGTGATGAAAATCATTCTTTTAACCTAGGACATTTAATCCTAGAATATGGTAGGGAGTCCTCTTTTCACGTTATGCATAAGAATGAATTATGTGTCAATTTCTTAAAAATTTTACCATAGCTCCGCTGCTATTACTGAAAATTTTTAATATTTTTGAAAAGAATAGGATTTAGTAATGTAATTATAATAGTATAACTATCTTTTAGCCTTAAATCCAATTTATGTATTTAACTCATAAAATTACCATAATTCACTAGCATATAAGTATAAAAAACTAGTTTCTTAACCTCTAGCTTCACAAGCCTAGAGTTTGATTTGTGAATTAAGAATTTCTCCATGAGAAGCATCAATTGAATAGAGAATTGCTCACAGGAATGACCATTCTTTGGGGGAGAGAGAGATAAACATAAAAGCATCCTAGTTTAAGCATAAATGTAAATTTTTCTTAATTATTTATTACAACTCTTAAGAAAATCTTGATTTGCATTATAAACACTTAATTAAAAAACTTCTCAAGCTTGAGAGGGGTTGAGAAGTAAAAACATTGAGAATAGTAGAGAAAAACCATAAAATTACACTTTACCTCTTGTTTTGCTTGCTTCTCTATCATAGAAGAAACCCCCAACCAATCAATTGGTTTGTGTGTTGAAAGGAAAGCTCCAAGGATGGTTGAAGATAGAGAGAGGCTCCACTTTCTCCAAAATAAGAGGATTTTTAAGGGATAATAAAAAATATCATTATTTTAGCATAATACTGGCATGGTATAGTTCACATAAAATATCTCATTTTTTTAAGTAATATCTCATAGTTTTTAACTAATAAACCTTGTACTCAATCAACTCTTCGTCTTACGTGGGCATTTACTCATTTTTGGGTATTTTCTTTTATTCATTGGATTTATCTCCTTCCCACACTTGGATTGATCCTATTGGCCCATAGGAACCTTAATTGGACCATAATCCAAAAATTTCTGAAAATCTAGACCCTTAGGCTAAGGTCCTTTATACACATTTTCAATTGATTCCAATTGCACATTGGAAAGTTCTTTTTAAAATTTTCTTTCAGGAGAAACCATTTTAGACACTAGGAGGATTTTTATATAAAAAAATATCTCAATTTTGGATTACCTCTCTCTAGATATTTTCTCTCTCCAAGCCAAAACAGGGTAAAACAGGATCTTTTTTTTAATTTTAGAGAGGGGAATAATTACAAGATCAGAAGGGGAGGTTCTTACTCCTTTACACCTCAAACGCTGGAGGGAGGAATCTTACATTCTACCCCACTTAAAAAAACGTGAGATGTCCTCATCTCGTAGAGCTGGAGGACAACTCTTTCCCTGAAGATTCAACTCATTCTTGGGTTTTTTAAAGTCTGGTCAACCCAACAAAATTATGGGATAAAGATTCCTTCATATAGAAGTCATTATTATATAACAATTCATTCAGAACATATCATTCATATCCTTAACACAATAATGGTCCATCACACCGAAAATTTCACTTGAACATTCTTCCATGAGAATTTAGTTATGTAGGTTTTTAATTTTTCATCCCTTAATTAGATCCACTGGGTCAAGGGTTAACAACAGCAATTTGTCAGCACAATCTACTAATCTCGTAGTGATTTGCTGAAGTCATAATCGTCATTCCAGTTACCAATATCATCACTGGGATTCGTCCCATTCATCCTCATTGTGGTTTTGTTCAACTTATCGCCTTTTTTAACCAAGATTCAATGTAAAACCTATGGTTTTACAGGATAGTATTAAGTATTATTAGGTTTTAAACCTTTACTGGAGATGTCAGGAGAGAGTCATGAGTTGAAGAGTCGTGTCATGTTATGTCTCTTGGGATCTTCATGGTGAAGGCGGTTAAGCTTCGAATGCCGTGCGCAGATATAGAAATGTGTGTAGCTATTGGAAAAACATATGTTATCTTTGAAGGAGTTCTTTACTGTTTTTACTATTGTGTTATGTCTGACATGTTTGCCTTCAATTGAAAAGATATCACTGTATGCTTAGGAATTACCAATGAATGAAGTGCTATAAATGTTTAGATTGTGTAGAAGACAGAATACTTGAAATGATAGGAAGAATTAATGTAAAGATTATTTGGTGCTGAGTTAACCCTCAACACTTTTGGCGATCCTGTTGTGAAGAAGGAGCATTTTTGCAGCTACATTGGAAGGTCGAGCTGTGAGTTGGTTCTCTCAATATGGATTAGCACATTTTGCAGATTATGCAGCTCTCAGAGCAGCATTCTTGGCCAGGTTCAGAAAAGAGAAAACACCTGAGGATGTGCTCAAGAAGCTCAGAGAGTTAAAACAAAAAAAACTTGGAGTAGAGGATCATGCACAAAGATTTAGAACCCTCTATATATAACAGGTTATTGGTAAATCAGAGACCAACGCCTGAACAATTGGGAGATTATTTCTGTAAAGGCCTCAGGAAAAACCTGCAAAGCTCTGTTCTGGTAGGGACATTCAGAATGATGCTGATTTCACTAACATGGTGAATATAGCACTGAGAGCTGAAAGGAGAATGAGCTCCAAAGGCAAGAAGAAATCAGAAGATTCT
Organism: Cibotium barometz; assembly: GCF_041138505.1. Taxonomy (NCBI): domain Eukaryota; kingdom Viridiplantae; phylum Streptophyta; class Polypodiopsida; order Cyatheales; family Cibotiaceae; genus Cibotium; species Cibotium barometz. Next base: position 56,342,354 of record NC_141054.1, read on the forward strand.
GACGATGATGTGAGGAAGATTCTGATGAAGAGGATGACAGTGACTCAGAAGAAGAGGACACTGAATTTGATAATTCAAATGAAGAAGAGTGGGCAGAGAAAAAGAAGAAAAAGAAAACAAAGAAGACAAAGAAAAGAAAAAGATTAAAGTAAACAAAGAAGATAATTTGAAAAAGAGGATTTTTGATAAAATCAAGAATATGGGCATGGCACCTGTGGTGGAGTTAGCCAGCCCATCTTGTGAGATATGTAAAAAACTAGGGCATGTTGCAGCCAACTGTTGGTATAATCCACAGTAAAGGGGGAGATTACCTCCTCATATTGTGTCAATGAGTTAACCTGTAAACCTACAAGCCAATCAAGTTGGGGTGGAACAAAACAGGAGAGGCATAGGTCCTCCTAGGAGAAATCAGAATTTCAATCAAAACCAATTCCAACCCATGAATCCAAATATGAACCAATGGGGGGGCAAGCAGAGGAATTATAATCAGAACAAGGGATTTAACAACAATAATACCTGCAATTACTGTGGTGTGCAGGGACATAGACAAGGAACATCTTGTGAATTGTGGTGCAAGCACATGAATGAGAGGGGAACTCCTATCATCAGATACAATGATACACCAGAAGAAAATCAAAATCAACAAACTCAACCTCCTACCCAACTGAATGTGGTAATGTTGGAGGGAACAATTCAGGAACCTGAAATATCACTGAAACAAATAAAAAATAGTCAAGGAGCACATTGGAATTATGATTATACTCAATGTATGAAGGTGGAAGAAGTTCACGATCTTCATGATGTATTGACTGTTACAAGACCCAAAAATCAGGGTGGCAAAAAGCCAACTGAAAGTTCATAAGAAAAAGATGAACCTATTGTTTGGGAAGCTCAGAAGGAAATAAGAACAGGAGTTTTAAAGGAACTCAACAGGTCACAAGGGGAACAGGTGGAAGAACTTGTCATACTAGTAACACCCTTTGAAGATGTCAAAATCTTACCAATTTATCATAAAGATGGGTTGGCAGAAAAACAGGACATGAGTTCAGGAGAAGATGAACTGTTTTACACGATTTGATGCAAGCTAGGCTATGCCTGACTTTGGAACAAGTATTGAATTTGGTGCCAACATTTAAAGAGAAACTAATGGAAAAATGGGCAATTGGTAACGTCCTCACAGCTTAGAAGGTTTTCCCATAGCCACAACAAGAAAAGCCATCACAGGTGGACGATGTGGATTACAAGGTACCCATTTTGGATGTAGTATTTGCAAATTGTAATATCAAAGGGGCTTTACTGGATGGAGGCTCAGGAGTCAACATCTTACCAAAATTCATTTGCAGATAATTAGGTGTAAAACCTATGGTTTTACAGGATAGTATTAAGTATTATTAGGTTTTAAACCTTTACCGGAGATGTTAGGAGTCATGAATTGAAGAGTCATGTCATGTTATGTCTCTTGGGATCTTCATGGTGAAGGCGATTAAGCTTTGAATGCCGTGCACAGATATAGAAATGTGTAACTTCAGAAGTTCCACCCTTGAACAAGAGAGTGAAATAATATAACTGTCAAGGGTTTGGACATCCCAGCATGGATTTTCCAACTCCTTTTGGATCAAGGTTTTCAGGGCAAGAAAATCAGGGGTCAAGATTCCAGACTCCAGCCCCTTCCTTCAAGAGTAATCAGGGTTCTATCTGCCAAAATCAGGGAAATCCTTAAGGTAGACCCTCTATCCAACCTGCAGTTTCAATCTAAATTAATGCAAGACCTCCACCTCAGAATAGGGGAAGTCAAAGAGAGTTCTTCCCAAATCTGCCATCCACTTCCAAGGCGGCAACGCTGGAAGTGATTGAAGAAGAAGAAGATGATGAAAGAGATCATACTCCACCTGCTGCGAGATGAGGACATTTCACATTTTTTAAGTGGGGTAGAATGTAAGATTCCTACCCCAGTCTTCCACGATGTCCAGTATCTTCCCCTGTAGTCAAATCCCTCTTCAGAAATATAAAAGATCTTGTTTCTACCAGTTTTGGCCTAGAGAGAGAAAATCTTCTAGAGAGTGATAATTTAATTTTTAAATATTTTTGGATAGAAAAATATCTCATCTTATTAAAATAAGTTCCCTTGAAACAGAAGTTCAGATAGATTTTCGGAAGGTGCATTAGAAATTAAGTATAATCTGTTCAAGAGACATTATCCTGGAGGTGAATATTTTTTTAAAATTTTAAATTTAGGTTCCTATGGACCAATAAGATTCATCCAAATGTAGGGAGGAGATAAATAGAAAAATAAAAGAAAAATCTCCCAAAAATGAGTAAATACTCACATAAGATGAAGAGTTGACTAAGGACAAGGTTAATAGTTAAAAAAGAGAGATATTTAAGTGAAATGATGCATTTTTGATACCTCAGTATGGGGGAATTCCCCTCATGAAGGAGGCGCCTATTTCACATGCTTGAATGAGTTTTAAACTCCCAAATAATGAGATATTTTTATATCTCCTCTCTCCTGTTTCAACTAGATTCAAAAAGCGAGCAAAACTGTCCTAAAAATGGTCAAAAATTGACCAAACTGATCTAGAAAATTCTAGAATCAGTTTGCTTGGTTAGAGGCTCACTTTTTCCTATAAATAGAAGCCTCCCCCTTTGATGAAGCTTAATAGTATTTTGCACTGTTACCCTGCCTCTCCCAAGTGCCAAAAACAGTGAATTTTACTCATAACTCATTAGTTTTTGACCTTCCCTCTTCCAAAAGATTGGTGGCCACTCTTGTCTCAAACAAGAGTTGAACCCTCAAACCATCAAGCCAAAGGAAATCTCTCAAATTATCTATGTAAGTTGGAGATTCTTCTCTTTCCCATTCATTTTATGGTTTTTTAAATGATTTTGTCTTCTCTACATTGCAAATGATGTTATGCCTCATAACCATTCTTTATCCTAGGTGATGAAATTGAAAAATGGTCAGCCATACAAAGGAGGTTATGGCAAAATTTTTAAAAAATTTAGAAATAAGTATTATCTTTCATTATTCTAAAAGAGTAATCCTTATGATTTCTATATTCTAAAGTGTCATTTTCATGCATAGAAGATGCATTTTGATTATTTGTATAAAAGAAATTTAGTTTTATTATAAAAGTATTACTTTCATTATTATTGATTTTTATGCATAAAAGTATGCATAATAGATTATTATTTTTATTTATTATAAAAGTGTTACTTTTATCATAATTGATTTTCATGCATAGAAGTATGCATAAAAGATTATTATTTTATTATAAAAGTGTTACTTTTATCATATTTGAATTTTATGCATAAAAGTATGCATAAAAGATTATTTTTTGAATTATAAAAGTGTTACTTTTATCATATTTGATTTTTATGCATAAAAGATTATTTTTTTATTATAAAAGTGTTACTTTTATCATATTTGATTTTCATGCATAGAAGTATGCATAAAAGATTATTTTTTTAATTATAAAAGTGTTACTTTTATCATATTTGATTTTTATGCATAAAAGATTATTTTTTTATAATAAAAGTGTTACTTTTATCATATTTGATTTTTATGCATAAAAGTATGCATAAAAGATTATTTTTTTATTATAAAAGTGTTACTTTTATCATATTTGATTTTCATGCATAGAAGTATGCATAAAAGATTATTATTATTTTATTATAAAAGTGTTACTTTTATCATATTTGATTTTTATGCATAAAAGATTATTTTTTTATAATAAAAGTGTTACTTTTATCATATTTGATTTTTATGCATAAAAGTATGCATAAAAGGTTATTATTTTTATTATAAAAGTGTTACTTTCATCATAAATGATTTTATGCATAAATTAGATGCATAAAAGAAATTCTTTTATATTAAAAGAGTGATTTTTATCATAAATGATTGTATGCATAATCATATGCATAAAAGATATTTTTTATATTAAAAGAGTGATTTTCATCATAAATGATTGTATGCATAAACATATGCATAAAAGATATTTTTATATTAAAAGTGTGATTTTCATCATAAATGATTCTATGCATAAATTAGATGCATAAAAGAATTTCTTTTATATTAAAAGAGTGATTTTCATCATAAATGATTGTATGCATAATCATATGCATAAAAGATATTTTTTATATTAAAAGAGTGATTTTCAAATGATTGTATGCATAAACATATGCATAAAAGATATTTTTATATTAAAAGTGTGATTTTCATCATAAATGATTCTATGCATAAATTAGATGCATAAAAGAAATTCTTTTATATTAAAAGAGTGATTTTCATCATAAATGATTGTATGCATAATCATATGCATAAAAGATTTTTTTTTAATATTAAAAGAGTGATTTTCATCATAAATGATTGTATGCATAAAAGATATTTTTATATTAAAAGTGTGATTTTCATCATAAATGATTCTATGTATAAATTAATTTCATAAAAGAAATTCTTTCATATTAAAAGAGTGATTTTCATCATAAATGATTGTATGCATAAACATATGCATAAAAGATATTTTTTATATTAAAAGTGTGATTCTCATCATAAATGATTTTATGCATAAATAGGATGCATAGGAAAAATTCTTTTATTCTAAAAGTGTAATTCCTACTAAATTGGATTTATTCATGGAAAGATGCATAAAGAATTTATTTTAACCCAAAAGAGTTATTCTTATCAATTTTGATTTTATGCATAGAAAGATGCATAAAGAAATCTATTTTTAGTTCAAAAGAGTTATTTTCATCAATTTTGATTTTATGTTCAAAAGAGTTATTCTCATCAAAGGATTTTATGCATAGAAAGATGCATAAAGAAATCTTTTTTTAGTTCAAAAGAGTTATTTTCGTCAATTTTGATTTTATGCATAGGAAGATGCATAAAAGATTGATTTTTAATTCAAAAGTGTCATTCTCATTTAAAATGAATTTATGCATAGGAAGATGCATAAAAGATTGATTTTTATTTCGAAAGTGTTAGTCTCCTTAAAATGGAATTTATGCATAAATAGATGCGTAAAGAAATCTTATATCAAAAATAAGAATTCTCTTGTATTCTATAAATAGATATGAGGATGTGAAACGAATCAAATAGATGAAAATGAACGAGGAATAGATGGAGATGTATGTATGTGAAAGAATGGATGTAGTTTTATGTATATGAAAGAAATGATGTAGATGTGGAATGTGGATATGGATGTATGGATGTGAATGTGAATGTGAATGTGGATGTGTGAATGTGGATATGGATGTAGATATGGAATGTGGAATGTGGATGTGTATGTATGTGAATGTGAATGAGGATTTTTGAATGTGGATATGGATGTAGATATGGAATGTGGATGTGGATGTATGTGAATGTGAATGAGGATGTGGAATGTGGATATGGATGTATGGATGTGAACGTGAATGTGGATGTGGATGTATGAATGTGGAATGTGGATATGGATGTATGAATGCGAAATGTGGGTATGGATGTATGGATGTGAATGTGGATGTGGATGTATGAATGTGGATGTGGATGTGGATGTGGATGTATGAATGTGGATGTGAAAATGGATGTATGGATGTATGGATGTAGATGTGAATGTAGATGTACGAATGTGGATGTGTGTGTGGAATAATGAATGCAAATATGAATGTGAATGGATGTATGAGAATGGATGTATGGATGTAGATGTGAATGTGGATGTACGAATGTGGATGTGTGTGTGGAATAATGAATGCAAATATGAATGTGAATGGATATGAAGTCGATATGAGCAAATGGATGAGATGAGATGTCATGTGAATCAGAATGTGAATGAATAATATAAGATCTGAACGAATGAGATATAATGGGAAATGGATGTGATGAGACGTAATGTAAATTAAGAAAGATAGGAATGGATGTTATGTGAAGTGAATGAATCTTATGTGATGGGATGAAAAATGATGTATCTGGTCAAGAATGGATACACATATGATTTGGAATTGGATTAAGTAATATGGATTGATGTGGAATAATGTGGAAAGACGAGAGTTCAATATAGAAACTGTATTTGTGTCTTGTTTGTAAATGACTGTTTTATGTCAAGAATGCCGGGGAAGCATTTTGACCATCTTGTGATTAAGGTCGTGGAGACCTAACTGATAAAGTTGCAACTGCTGATGGCGAGTCAATGGAGGACGTCTCGCGTAGCAAGGTCGGCCGAGGTCTTGACCAGCCTCGGTTCGAGTTAAATGGTGAGCTTCCGATATGGTGGATGAGGGACCAAGGAAGTGGCCTATGAGTGAAGCGCTAGGTGACCTGCAAAGGATCCTAGAGGGTACTGATCATACGGTGCTCGGGCTCTGGGTCGCCGAAGATACCCACACGTGCATCGTGGAAGATATTAGAATAAGAAGTAAGAGTTGTTTTTTCTGAAACCGGCCATGGATCTGGTTGATTGACCTTGGTGGTCCTCAACGAATGAGTCCATGGCTCTTTTATATGGATCTATTGGTTGATCTTGCTGATTAACGAAGATTCCATCCTGATTTTTATAAGTGATTATATTGCCGGATACTATGAGCTAGGAACTATTGAAAAGACCCCTGAGTGAACAGGTGGTGAGCGTTCTGGTTGCCAATGATGTCATAAGTACACTGATGAAAGATTGATTGGAAATAAGGATTCAACCAGAGACTTTGAGGATTGTGATAAGTGACACAATGGTTTCATTAAAGGATTGTTTTAAAGATAGCTGATGCTGAGAAAAAGGCAATTTCATATTGGGTGTGTAAGTGGTGTGACTAGTTTATGTTTGCATGAATATCCGGCTAGGGGGCCTGGGAGCTCTTTTCCCTGGTACCCGAGATAAAACCTAACCAAATTCTAAATTGGATCCCATCACTACAGTGGTTGGGTAGTTGGCTAACCCGTGGGACTGGATGGGGCTAGGCTGGATTGATGGATCCGTAAATCGAGACTCAATTTCTGTTTAGTTCGATAGATGAAGTAAATCCCGGACAAAAATTGTTCTATGGAAAAAGAATTAACGGCTATGCCTCTCGATGAGGAAAAAAGCGTTGGTCTCTATGATCCAAGTGCAATCTGTCCCTTGATTTGACTATGGAACTTACGAGTTCGGTCAGATCAGTTCAGTTAGTTAAGGCTTTTAACTACGTTAGGGAAAAGTTATCCTGGTGGAATTGCCCGTGCTTTTCGGGCAAAGGAAGTTTTTTCGGGTTCGGTTTTGGAAAAACCGACGGATTAGTCTATTGTCCGGATATCCGTGGGACGAGCCCCCGAGTGTGGGACCCTGCCCCGTGCAAGAATTTCTACTTCCGCTGCTAGCACCCCAAAATTCATTGCACAGTGGGGTCGGGGATCTTACAGTTGGTATCAGAGCCAATTTGGCTAATGAGGATCAACCGACAAGCCAAATATGTCAAAAATTTATCAAGAAGCACTAAAAGGTTGTAATTGTGTGATAAAATTCATACAATTTGATATTCAAACTAAAATTCGTAAATTGGTAATTGGGTCTTCAGATGGAAGTACCGCAATTATATGGAATCCTTGACTTGCTTGAGGCCTAGATATGATGGTATTTACCTTATACCAAGAACCATGACTACCCGTATATACCGAGGGTATAACTGCAGCTCTTTACTTGCAGTATATACGAGTAAATCTAAGACTTGAAATTATAAGCATTAATACTATCTAGATGATGAATTCGAATGTGGTTGATATGATTTTTAAATTTTGGTTGAGCACTAATGAATTGATTTGGATTCTGATTGAAAAATGATGATCCCTGAAAATTGGTTGCAATGTAATAAGCTGAGCAAAACTGTAATGAGGATGAATGGAACGAGTCCCTGTGTGATGATGTTCTTAAACTGGAATGACGTTAATGACTTCAGCCAATCACTATGAGATTAGTGGATTGTGCTGGTGGCAGATTATTACTGTTAACTTTTGATCAGTGAATCAAGTTAAGGGTTGATAAATTAAAAATAAAAAAAAATGAAATCCCCATGGAGGACTATTCAGATGGAAAAATTTAGTCTGATGGTGTTAAAGATATGAATGATATATTCTGAATGAATTGTTATTTGATAATGCGTTCTATATGAGTATCTTTATCCCATGATTATGTGGGGAGCCGACCTATTTAAAGAACCCCAGAATCAATTGAATCAAAAATCGGATCGAATCATAAATAAGAAAACTTAACAAGAATTTTCGTATTGATAGGAACATGGATCGAGGTCGTCGTGGTAGAAATGTTATCCCCCAACTCGATGAAGAAGAGCTCGACCTGGATGTTCGTAAAACTCTTCATAGTTCGCAGCCTGGACCTTTCAAGGGTGAAGGGGAAAACTTGGGCGAGGTTGTGGAGAAGTGGATCGAATCAATGGAAGAATACTTTGATGTTACCGGGTACAATGAGAAGAGCAAAATGGCTCTTGCAAGGCTGAAGATAGTGGAGACAGCTAGATGGCATGGAGAAACCACTGCGAGACAAACCGTCTCGATCGAAATACCCAAACCTAGACCGATCTCAAGGCTTACCTCAGAAAGCCATTTTGTCCCCTAGGCTTTCTTGAAATTAAGATGAATGAGTTCTTGGAACTAAAGCAAGAAGCCCGAAAAATTGAAGAGTACCATTAGGCTTTTGCCCTTCTCAAATAATATTCCCCTCAATTGGATGAAGAGCAGCGAATGAACCTAGACATTGGATACTTTAGTCAAGAATCCCAAACCTATCTCAATGGCCAAAGCAGTAAGAATGGCAAAGGATTTTGCCAAAGCCTTTGATGTCAAAGTCCCGCCAAAGCCAGCACCATCATCTTTCAAAAGGTTTTTATTCCCAGAAGGTGATTCCAACCTTCCTCCGCCTAAGAGATATCAGGGTCAAACCCAAGATATGGGAAGTTCCAGAATGGAAGAAATGTCCTTTTCCCGAAACTCAATCCCCTAGATTTCAACTTCAGAAGTTCCACCCTTGAACAAGAGAGTGAAATGTTATAACTGTCAAGGGTTTGGACATCCCAGCATGGATTTCCCAACTCCTTTTGGATCAAGGTTTTCAGGGCAAGAAAATCAAGGGTCAAGATTCCAGACTCCAGCCCCTTCCTTCCAGAGTAATCAGGGTTCTATCTGCCAAAATCAGGGAAATCCTTGAGGTAGACCGTCTATCCAACCTGCAGTTTCAATCCAAAGTAATGCAAGACCTCCACCTCAGAATAGGGGAAGTCAAAGAGAGTTGTTCCCAAATCGGCCATCCACTTCCAAGGCGGCAACGCTGGAAGTGATTGAAGAAGAAGAAGAAGATGAAAGAGATCATAATCCACCTGCGAGATGAGGACATTTCACATTTTTTAAGTGGGGTAGAATGTAAGATTCCTCCCCCAGTCTTCCAGGATGTCCAGTATCTTCCCCTGTAGTCAAATCCCTCTTCAGAAATATAAAAGATATTGTTTCTACCAGTTTTGGCCTAGAGAGAGAAAATCTTCTAAAGAGTGGTAATTCAGTTTTTAAATATTTTTGGATAGAAAAATATCTCATCTTATTAAAATAAGTTCCCCTGAAACAGAAGTTCAAAAATATTTTCAGAAGGTGCATTAGAAATTAAGTATAATCTATTCAAGAGGCATTATCTTGGGGGTGAAGATTTTTTTAAAATTTTAAATTAAGGTTCCTATGGACCAATAAGATTCATCCAAATGTAGGGAGGAGATAAATAGAAGAATAAAAGGAAAATCTCCCAAAAATGAGTAAATACTCACATAAGATGAAGAGTTGACTAAGGACAAGGTTAATAGTTAAAAAAGAGAGATATTTAAGTGAAATGATGCATTTTTAACACCTCAGTATGGGGGAATTTCCCTCATGAAGGAGGTGCCTATTTCACATGCTTGAATGAGTTTTAAACTCCCAAATAATGAGATATTTTTATATCTCCTCTCTCCTGTTTCAACTAGATCCAAAAAGTGAGCAAAACTGACCTAAAAATGGTCAAAAATTGACCAAACTGATCTAGAAAATTCTAGAATCAGTTTGTTTGGTTAGAGGCTCACTTTTTCCTATAAATAGAAGCCTCCCTCTTTGTTGAAGCTTAAAAGTGTTTTGCACTGTTACCCTGCCTCTCCCAAGTGCCAAAAACTGTGAATTTTACTCATAATTCATTAGTTTTTGACCTTCCCTCTTCCAAAAGATTGGTGGCCACTCTTGTCTCAAACAAGAGTTGAACCCTCAAACCATCAAGCCAAAGGAAAGCTCTCAAATTATCTATGTAAGTTGGAGATTCTCTTCTTTCCCATTCATTTTATGGTTTTTTTAATGATTTTGTCTTCTCTACATTGCAAATGATGTTATGCCTCATAACCATTCTTTATCCTAGGTGAATGATTAATGAATAAAATCAAGTTTTTCATAATATTTCTCTTAAATAAGTAGAAAAATAATACTTTAGAATGCTTTAAATACTCTTGATACATTTCTAATTAATTTTAGAGACTTAAAATTGAAAAATGGTCAGCCATACAAAGGAGGTTATGGTAAAATTTTTAAAAAATTTAGAAATAAGTATTATCTTTCATTATTCTAAAAGAGTAATCCTTATGATTTCTATATTCTAAAGTGTCATTTTCATGCATAGAAGATGCATTTTGATTATTTGTATAAAAGAAATTTAGTTTTATTATAAAAGTATTACTTTCATTATTATTAATTTTTATGCATAAAAGTATATTATTTTTATTTATTATAAAAGTGTTACTTTTATCATAATTGATTTTCATACATAGAAGTATGCATAAAAGATTATTATTTTATTATAAAAGTGTTACTTTTAGCATATTTGAATTTTATGCATAAAAGTATGCATAAAAGATTATTTTTTGAATTATAAAAGTGTTACTTTTATCATATTTGATTTTTATGCATAAAAGTATGCATAAAAGATTATTTTTTTATTATAATAGTGTTACTTTTATCATATTTGATTTTCATGCATAGAAGTATGCATAAAAGATTATTTTTTTAATTATAAAAGTGTTACTTTTATCATATTTGATTTTTATGCATAGAAGTATGCATAAAAGATTATTTTTTTATTATAAAAGTGTTACTTTTATCATATTTGATTTTTATGCATAAAAGTATGCATAAAAGATTATTTTTTAATTATAAAAGTGTTACTTTTATCATATTTGATTTTCATGCATAGAAGTATGCATAAAAGATTATTATTATTTTATTATAAAAGTGTTACTTTTATCATATTTGATTTTTATGCATAAAAGATTATTTTTTTATAATAAAAGTGTTACTTTTATCATATTTGATTTTTATGCATAAAAGATTATTATTTTTATTATAAAAGTGTTACTTTCATCATAAATGATTTTATGCATAAATTAGATGCATAAAAGAAATTCTTTTATATTAAAAGAGTGATTTTTATCATAAATGATTGTATGCATAATCATATGCATAAAAGATATTTTTTTATATTAAAAGAGTGATTTTCATCATAAATGATTGTATGCATAAACATATGCATAAAAGATATTTTTATATTAAAAGTGTGATTTTCATCATAAATGATGCTATGCATAAATTAGATGCATAAAAAAAATTCTTTTATATTAAAAGAGTGATTTTCATCATAAATGATTGTATGCATAATCATATGCATAAAAGATATTTTTTTATATTAAAACAGTGATTTTCAAATGATTGTATGCATAAACATATGCAGAAAAGATATTTTTATATTAAAAGTGTGATTTTCATCATAAATGATTCTATGCATAAATTAGATGCATAAAAGAAATTCTTTTATATTTAAAGAGTGATTTTCATCATAAATGATTGTATGCATAATCATATGCATAAAAGATATTTTTATATATTAAAAGAGTGATTTTCATCATAAATGATTGTATGCATAAACATATGCATAAAAGATATTTTTATATTAAGAGTGTGATTTTCATCATAAATCATTCTATGCATAAATTAGATGCATAAAAGAAATTCTTTTATATTAAAAGAGTGATTTTCATCATAAATGATTATATGCATAAACATATGCATAAAAGATATTTTTTTATATTAAAAGTGTGATTTTCATCATAAATGGTTTTATGCATAAATAGGATGCATAAGAAAAATTCTTTTATTCTAAAAGTGTAATTCCTACCAAATTGGATTTATTCATGGAAAGATGCATGAAGAATTTATTTTAACCCAAAAGAGTTATTCTCATCAATTTTGATTTTATGCATAAAAAGATGCATAAAGAAATCTATTTTTAGTTTAGAAGAGTTATTCTCATCAATTTTGATTTTATGCATAGAAAGATGCATAAAGAAATCTTTTTTTAGTTCAAAAGAGTTATTTTCGTCAATTTTGATTTTATGCATAGAAAGATGCATAAAAGATTGATTTTTAATTCAAAAGTGTCATTCTCATTTAAAATGAATTTATGCATAGGAAGATGCATAAAAGATTGATTTTAATTTCGAAAGTGTTAGTCTCCTTAAAATGGAATTTATACATAAATAGATGCGTAAAGAAATCTTATATCAAAAATAAGAATTCTCTTGTATTCTATAAATAGATATGAGGATGTGAAACGAATCAAATAGATGAAAATGAACGAGGAATAGATGGAGATGTATGTATGTGAAAGAATGGATGTAGTTTTATGTATGTGAAAGAAATGATGTAGATGTGGAATGTGGATATGGATGTATGGATGTGAATGTGAATGTGAATGTGGATGTGTGAATGTGAATATGGAATGTGGATGTGGATGTATGTGAATGTGAATGCCCCCAACCAATCAATTGGTTTGTGTATTGAAAGGAAAGCTCCAAGGATGGTTGAAGAGAGACATAGGCTCCACTCTCTCCAAAAGTAGAGGATTTTTAAAGGATAATAAAAAATATCATTATTTTAGTATAGTACTGGCATGGTATAGTTCATAGATTTTTTTTACAAAAGACTAAGGATCTATTTATAGGTGAGGGAGGCCTCTAACCAAGTCCAACTAGGTTCTAGAATTTTCTAGGTTCAGTTTGGCTGAATTTGGACAAGATTTGGCTCCCTTTTGATTTGGTTTGATCTAGGAGAGAGGAGAGATAAAAATATCACAATTTTTTTGAGTTAAAAACTCCACCACGTGTGAAATAGGCACCTCCTTGAAGTCCCCCCTTTTCCTTACCAAGGTGTCAAAAATGTATCATTAGCGGACCCTGATTAGATTGGTATGAAGGAATTGGTCTCTGAATTTGGGTTCTAGACTTCCCTGTACCCTTTTCATGGTAGGAGTCGGGCAGTCTTTTTAATTGATGACCAAAACCTTGGTATCCAAAACATCGGTTCTCACTTTTGAACTCATCGTTCTGAATCCTTAAAACAGGTGGGCTCCTGAGCTGGGGAAAGTGTCTTCCCTTTTTAAACAGAATCTTTCTTTTATTTTAGAGAGGGAAGGGAGATTCTTACTCCTGCATACCTCGAAGGCTGGGGGAGGAATCTTACAGCTTCCATCCACTTTCAATTCTCTTTTGCCACTTCAAGGCTACCAGGCTCTTGCACCTTTTGCAATTCTGTTAAGTGCATAGTTTACTATAAGCTCTTGAGCCCATCTCTACTCCTTTATCCTCAGTTTACTATAAGCTCTTGAGCCCATCTCTACTCCTTTATCCTCTTAGATCGATGTGGTTTACTAGGGGAATTATAGATGGCTGGTGGATCCTTGCCATCCAACTATTGAGTCACCCACTTAGGCAATGGCTTCCGTTTGTTGGGCTCCTCAGGCTCATCTGCTTCTTCATCATCTTTTTATAGAACTTATTCTTGCCTCCTAATCACCATAGGGGTGGTCGTGTGGTTGATGAGCAAGGATTTCTTGGGTATCTAAAGCAAGACCCTCCTCCTCCACTTGATGCGGCTACTCAACAAACACTACATCTTGACTTATGATGGCCTTCCTTTGAGTATGGTTGTAGAGTTGGTAACCCTTAGACTATTCATATTATGCCCAAGAAAGATACACTTTTGGCTCTTTGCATCCCACTTGGTTCTAGAAGCATCTGACACGTACGAAATAATCACTTCCAAAAATTTTGAAATAAGGAATTGAAGGTTTCTTACCAGAAAAGGCTTATAGAGGGGTCATTCCTTTTATTGCTTTTGTGTATTTTTTGTTTAATAAATACACATCAATGTTTACTATGTTGGCCTAAAAAGTGTCTGGAAGACCTTTTCCTTTGAGCATACTACTTGCCATCTCAACAATGATGCAATTCTCATTCTTCTATGCCATTTTTCTGAAGTGTATGCATGGTAGTAAGCTGATGCTTGATCTCATGGCCTTTGCAATACCCTACAAACTCACCAAAAGTGAACTCTCCACCACCTCTATTTGATTTGACTTTCTTCAACTTCTTTCTAGCTTCATTCTCTATCAAGACATGCCACTCTTTGAGCTTTCTAAAGGCTTCATCTTTACTCTTCAAGAAATATACCCACGTGTGCTCCTACTATAGTCGTCAATCAGTGTCATGGAACGCCCTAGAGTTGTCGTGTTTATCTATCCACAAAGATCTATATAAACAAGGAGCTGGTGCTCTACTTGCTTCTTATCAAAAGGGCTATGAATGCTGATTGGCCATCATGCAAGCTTCACATGCATCTAGAAAATCCATTAAAGTTGGTAGATCTACCACCATCCTAGATGTATACATCTCCTTTAAGACAACAAGGCTAAGATGACCAAACCTTTCATGTCATAGCTTGCTTGTGCTTACTCTAGTATTTGCAGTGTAAGCTATAAGTTGATATGGGTTGTTACTATGAGTTGCCTTCCCAACAACAACCCTCTCATTTGAAATCCAAGAATTTTTTACCAGTCTTGTCAAAATGAACCTTTAGGTCACAACCAGTAATTGCCCTGATAGATAACAAATTCCTCTTTATATCTAGTACATATAGTACATCTGATAAATTTTTAGTGATACCTTCATTTGACATAGAGAAAATAGTACTTGAGGAGTGTACTTTTTGAGGGAGCTTGGTGGAGGGAGCTTTTGCTAGCAACCCTTCTCTCTTAAATATGTGAACATTCTCTCTCTAGTTCCTCCACCACTAGCTCCTCTTGCCTCCTCCCACTATCTCCACCACCACCTCTCAGTCCACCAGCCCACTTTTTCCTCTCTAGCCCACCTTAGCTCCTCCCTTTCCTCTTCTATCTCTACTCTCTCTCTCTCTCTCTCTCTCACTCACTCACTTCATCTTACTCCCATCTCTCTCTCTCTCTCTCTCTCTTCTCTCTCTCTCCCTCTTACCTCTTCTCTCTCTTTCTCTCTCCTCCCCTCTCCCTCTCCCTCTCCCCCTCTCCCTCCCTCTTCCCTGTCTCCTCCATTCTCTCTCTCTCTCTCTCTCTCTCTCTCTCCCACCCTCTTCCCTCTCTCTCTATTCCCTCTTCTCTCTCTCTCTCTCTCTCTCTCTCTCTCCTTCCACCACCCTCTTCCCTCTCACTCTCCCTCCCACCCTCCCTCTCCATATCTCCCTTTCCCTCTCCCTTCCTCTTCCCTCTCTCCTACCTTTTCTCTCTCTTCCCTGTCCCACCTTCTCTGTCTCTGTCTTTGTCTCTCCTCCCACCCTCCTACCCTTCTTCCCTCCCTCCCTCTCACTCTTTCTTCTGCCATGTCTCTCTCTCTCTCTCTCTCTCTCTCTCTCTCTCTCCATACTCTCTCTTTATCTCACCTCATCTTATTCCCATCCTCTCTCTCTCTCTCTCTCTCTCTCTCTCTTTGTCTCTCTCCACCCTTTCTCTCTCTCTTTCTCTCTCTCTGCTCTTTGTCTCTCTCTCTCTCTCTCTCTCTCTCTCATCTCATCTCCCACCCTGCCCCCCTCCATTCCTGCCTCTCTCTCTCTCTCTCTCTCACCCTCTCTTTCATCTCCTCTCCCACCCTACCCCCCTCCATTCCTACCTCTCTCTCTCTCTCTCTCTCTCTCTCTCTCTCTCTCTCTCTCTCTCTCTTACTATGTTTTCTTTTATTATTCCTTTGCATGTGTTGGCATGTCATTATCTCTCTCTCTCTCTCTCTCCCTTGTCTTACCATATCTCTCTCTGTCCCCCCCTCTTTTACTATGTTTGCTTTTCTTATTCCTTTTCATGTTCTAGCATGTGTTGGCATGTCATTATCTCTCTCTCTCTCTCTCTCTCTCTCTCCCTCTCCCCCTCTTTTACTATGTTTGCTTTTCTTATTCATTTGCATGTTCTAGCATGTCATTATATATATATATATATATCTCCCACCCCTCTCTCTCTCTCTCTCTCTCTCTCTCTCTTTGTGGGCACCTTGGTTGTGTTGGGAGTAAAGGTGAAAAGATGCAGGGGAGAAGAGAGCTTGAGCTCTTGCAAGCACAAACACACTCACAAAACCCTAAAAGAGAACACACAAGGTGAGAGGCTGAAAATCTTCTTCTTCTTCACACAACACTCAACACACCATATACAAAGATAAGAGTACACACATATGAAAAGGTACTCAACCAAATACACACTAGGGTTCTCTATAGTGTGAACCCAACTAAATGAGTTGGTGCTATAACTATGCCAGTCTCTAGAATGGCTGTCATAGACCCTGTCACCCCACTGGCTGCATATCACCCACGATCTCACCAACCATGCCAGTGGTGTAAGTGTGGGGCCTATCCCCCAGGTGGGTCATCAGTGTCCATCGCCTCACTAGAGATGAGCTCGATATCTCAACACTCCCCCTCGAGCTCAGCTCCATCTCATGTACACCAAGTGAAGCCCTCAATCTGCGGAGCTTCTCTGTACCCAATTCTTTGGTGAAGATGTCAGCGACCTGATCCGGTGTGCTGACATAAACAAGGTCAACGTCTCCTGCCAAAACCTTCTCTCTGACAAAATGGTAGTGGACCTCTATATGCTTTGTGTGAGCATGAAAAATTGGGTTCCTAGCCAACTGTATACTGCTAATGTTGTCACAAAAAATGACAACTTGTCTATCCACTGATAGGCCCAAATCTGCAAGTAGCTTTCTCAACCAAGCTACCTCACATGCTGCCATAGCAGCACTGGATAGAGCAACCGTAGGCTGCTTCTTGCTGCTCCAAGTCACAGCAGCACTCCCCAAAGAAAACATGAAGCCACTAGTAGATCTTCTATATGAGATACTATCAACCCAATTAGCATCTGTGTACCCATGTACACATATCTCTGTCCCAATTTCATTAAATAGTCCACAATGCAAAGTAGACCTCACATACTTCAGTATGCGTCTCAATGCATCCGAATGCGGCCCTTCGAGGAACCTACATAAACTAACTCACGAACCCAACAGCATAGCTCAAATCTGGCATGGTGATCGTCATGTAGATCAAGCTTCCTACTATGCGCCTATACATAGTAGGATCCTCTAAAATCTCTCCTGAATCTCAACTTGCCATTCTGATCTAATGGCACTGAGATAGGCTTACAGCCTGTCATACCATACTTGGACAACATGTCCAAGCCATACTGTCTCTGCAGTAATCTAATACCATGTGGTGACCTAATCACCTCAATGCCCAAGCAATATCCGAGCTCCCCCAGATCCTTCATCTTAAACTTCTATCTAAGCAAGATCTTCACATCAAAGATCTCTGCATCATGGTCCCCCGTAATGATCAAGTCTTCTACATAGATGACAACAAGCATAACCCCTCTATCACTGTGTCTCACATACAGCAAGAAATCTGCATTGGCTACATGAAATCCAATAGTGACGAGATATTCAAAAATCTTGTCCGACCATGCTCTTGGTGCGTGTTTTAAGCCATACAAGGCTTTCTTCAACCTGCAAACATGCTTGGGGTGACTCACATCCTCATAACCAGGTGGCTGCAACAAACATATACACCTCTTCCTGCAAATCCCCATGTAAGAATGCATTCTTTACATCCATCTGATGTAAAGACCATTGCTTTGATGCAGCCACTACTATCACAACTCTCACTGTTGCCATCTTGGCAACTGGGCTGAAAGTCTTCTCATAATCAATACCATATGTCTACGGATATCCTTTGGCTACCAATCTAGCCCTGTACCTGCTTATGCTTCCATCACTATTATGTTTTACTTTGTACACCCACTTGCATCCAATGGCTTTCTTGCCTTCAAGTAATTGCACTAAATCCCAAGTCTCATTTCCATATAGTGCATCCATCTCCTCATCCATATCTTTCTCCCAACACACATTTCCAACAGCCTCATCAATGCATGTGGGCTCTACAACCTGCACAACCTTTGCCATGTATGCATAGTGATGTGCCATATAACCATCATAGGTGAACCTCTGCACAGGATTCTTCACTCTCCCAGATCTTCGCAGCTTTGCATTCATGGCTTCCATATAGCCTTCTTTACACTAGGTATTCTCATAGCTGGTATCCCAAGTTCCTCATCAAGGCTCATCTCTGAGCCACTAGACTCTCCATCAACATGAGAATGCCCTGTAGAAATGTCAGGCATACTAAGGGACTCAACCACTAGACTCTCTTTGCCTTTATGTGATGTACTAATCACATTTGCAGGACTGGTATTAAGACGCAGCCTGCCACTCCATGGTCTATCAAAACTGAACCACTAGATGAGGACTCTCCTGGTCCACTCAAAGACTGTGATTGCTGACTTCATTCTATGCAACCACATTTCCACTCACATCAGCCCCAACAGCTTCTTTTCCAGTAGCATACCAGCTGCTCATCTCATAAAAAACATCCATGCTTACCTTCAACTCACGTGTAGCAGGGTTATAGCACATGTATCCCTTTTGCTCAAGGGAATATCCAATAAACACACATTTTTCAGCTTTTGGATCCAACTTAGTTCTCACCGTCGCAACTAGTACATGCACATATGCAATGCATCCAAAGACTTTCAGATGAGACAAATCAGGTTTTCTGCCAGTAAACCTCTCCTCTAGAGTTACATTATGTATGGCTGCAGTTGGAGTCCTGTTCATGATGTAAACTACTGTAGAAACAGCCTCAACCCAATAGCTATGCGGCATATTCTTCTCTTCTATCAATGCTCGCGCAATCTCAGCAATGTGCTTATTTTTTCGCTCAGCAACTCCATTTTTTTGCAG
Source organism: Cibotium barometz (assembly GCF_041138505.1). Classification (NCBI taxonomy): domain Eukaryota; kingdom Viridiplantae; phylum Streptophyta; class Polypodiopsida; order Cyatheales; family Cibotiaceae; genus Cibotium; species Cibotium barometz. Next base: position 56,361,512 of record NC_141054.1, read on the forward strand.
AGTGTATCTGCATGTAAACTGTCTCCGAACACCATTCTTCTTCAAAAATTTAGAGAACTCATTGGAGAAGTACTCTCCCCCTCCATCTGACCTTAGGCACTTTACATATTTCCCTGTTTGCTTTTCAACCATAACTCTGAAATTCTGAAAATGAGTTAACACCTCACTCTTCTCCTTCATGAAGTATACCCACACTTTCCTTGTGTGGTCATCAATAAATGTCACATAATACCTGCAGCCTCCCATAGACATGGTCTTCGTAGGACCCCATACATCTGAATGCACAACATCTAGTGCATTTCTGCTCACATTTCTGTTACGTGAAAATACATGCTTTGTTTGCTTTCCAAATTGGCATGCTTCACATATTTTCAGCATCCCTTCAACTTTAAACTTTGGCAACCTTGTCACAATTCCTTTAGTCTGCATAGACTTCATTCTCTGCACATTCACATGTCCAATTCTTTTATGCCAAATGTATGTGTCTGCAACAATTCTTGAACCATTTGCAAACATCACAACACTCAATTCAGGCATGTTTATATTCAATGTAAACATTCTGCCCACTCTGTTGCCTTTTGCAACCAACCTGTACTGGTCTTTAAAGTCTTCGACATAACAACCATCAGGGTTAAACCAAACCTACAAACCCTGCTCAAATCATCTGGCCAACTGAAACCAGATTCTTTGTTATGTTCAGAACATGACGTACATCTGTAAGGTACTTCACTTTGCCATCCTGCATAGACAATGGCATATCTCCAACATGGGCAATTGGGTGAGCAGTGCCATCCCCTGTTTTCACAAAACCTGGTCTTTCAAGGTTTTGCATCTCCTTGAACCACTCCCCAGGACTTGTCATGTGGTTCGAAGCACCTGAATCAACATACCATACATCATCTTTATGTGCTGCTTCAACATTTTTAGACATGGCATTAACAACATACTGCATAACAAATAACTTTTCATTATCCTCATTGTTTCTGCTCAAGGATACATAGTTGTTTTGCTACAATTTTCCATTTTGCATGTCAGCCTGCTTCTTATAATGATCTGCCTCTGCATATGTCCAAGCTTACCACAATAAAAGCATCCACGTGTATCATTATACTGCCTTTGCCAATTTCCACAACCTCTTTGACTCCCCCTGCCTCTGAATTGGCCTCTTTGACTCCCCTTGCCTCTGAATTGGCCTCTTCCACCTGCGTGTTATTGTTGTTGTGAATTCTGGGACTGTTGGTGTTGCTGCTGCGGGCCATAATTCTGATTACCTGTTTAGCCACCTCTTTGGCTGTGTCCACGGCCTCCTCTACCTCGTCCTCTTCCTGAACTTGTGTAGAAGGCCTATTGCTTTGAACTATTTTTGTTTTGTGAAGACTGTTGGTCTTCACCCAAGCTCTTCTCTTCTATAATCAACATAGACACCAAATCTATGAAATTGGGAATGTTTTCCCGAGTGTGAATAGACGTCTTGAATGCCTTGTATTGTGGCCCGAGACCACGTAGACAGACTTCCACCTTATCATCATCATCTACTGAAACACCAATAGATGCAAGGGATTCCACAATACCCTTGATCTTCAATGCATAGTCATTCACAGACATACTCTTTTTCTCCATAGTATGAAGTTCATTCTTCAACTGTATCTTTCGTGCCTTGGTATTCGTTTCATAGAGTTTTACCAAGGTATCCCATGCCTCCTTGGGAGACTTGGCATCATGTATGTGCCCAATCATGGTGTCTTATGTATGTGCCCAATCATGGTGTCCTATATACTGATAGAGAGCCAATACATAACTTTTCTGGCTCCTTGGTTCCACTTTCACATCTGCAGCAGTCGGATTAATCTCTGGTATCTCCACCAGTGCCTCTTCATGCTCACCTTCTATGTAGTCCTAGTAACCCTTTTCTATCAGGAAATTGGTCAACCTGAACCTCCAAGCATGGAAGTTGTTCTTATCAAGCTTCTCAGCAACAATCTGGTTTATGCCATCATTTGACATCTTGCCAAACACACAAATTTACTAGAAATAGCACTCTGGTTTGTCCTGCACAAACTACTGTATTTTCTGCAGCGGTACTGTACTACACTCAAATGTCACAACCAGTGACCTCAATGTGCATACATACACCCAATGGCAACTGTTGACCTCCTTGTAGCACACACAGTGTCTGCACAGCCAATCTGTCTTCCTGCAGTTCTTAAAACAGAGTTCTGCAAAGAATCGATGACTTACCCGTAGTGCTCGAAATCGCCTGCTTTCTGAAAAATGGAGGTCGTAACGTGTCCAAAACGCATTTTTGGCCCCAACAATGTGGTTTGATAGGACAGTATAGTTTCCCTAAAGCTTTACTCCCGCGAAGAAAGCTCCTCGATCAGAGATTGTTTGCCGGTGCCTCCGTAGAGCTCTCGACAAGGGTGTAGTCACCAACACAAACAGGGAAGAGTAGATGAAGTTCTTACCCTCGTACCGCTTCTTGTGCTTCTCTTGCTTGTAGCTCAGTCCTTAGCATGAACCAGGCTCTGATACCATGAAAAGATGCAGGGGAGAAGAGAGCTTGAGCTCTTGCAAGCACAAACACACTCACAAAACCCTAAAAGAGAACACACAAGGTGAGAGACTGAAAATCTTCTTCTTCTTCACACAACACTCAACACACTATATACAAAGATGAGAGTACACACATATGAAAAGGTACTCAACCAAATACATACTAGGGTTCTCTATAGTGTGAACCCAACTAAATGAGTTGGCGCTGTAACTATGCCAGTCTCTAGAATGGCTACAACACAACCTGTCATCCCACTGGTCGCATATCACCGATGATCTCACCAACCATGCCAGTGGTGTAAGTGTGGGCCCTATTCCCCAGGCGGGTCATCAATGTCCATCGCCTCACTAGATGAGCTCGATATCTCAACAAAAGGCACCTCCACCTAGCTGCCCGTGTATTACTACATTGACAGTACTCGCACCTGCACATTGCAGACAGGCGACGGGCGCCCATCACTGTCACTTCATTCTTTATTCTTTCTTTTCACCGACATTTGAATAAAGGGAAGGACGGTCACACATTGTGATGACTGTTGGAGTTCCCACATTTGGTGTCTCTCTCTCTCTCTCTCTTGCTCTTGCTCCATCCCGCCATAGCTCTCACCTCTGTGCTCTCTTGTTCGATCCTTCTCACCTTTCAGGTTGCTCTCTCTGGGTGGGGAGTAGCCAGCCTGGCACGAGTCTGGCACAAAAAGAAGGCAATGAGCCCTCGTTCTGTGCATAACTATAGTTTGCAAATTTGGGGGCTCTCTTGGGTACTTGGAGTGGGCTTACTTAGATAGAGAGCACTTAGATCCACCACTGTCAAGAAAGAATTATATATTCAGTCGCACATGATGCCAGACACTTTTTTCATTACACCCTAAGCACCATTAGACTTCTATAGCTCTAGTAGATTGATGTACTTGTTACTCATACAAAATGTTCAGCTTTCCCATTTGTTTTTATTTGGTCTCAATGGTGACAAAAAACCAAGGCTCCACTTGTATAACTTCAAGAACACAAACACCTTGTGGCCTAGGGGCAAAAGTTGTACTAAGATTATCTCATAATTTCTTGTTCTATGAGGATAATCTTCGAATCTTATATTGCCACAGTGTGACATGATCATAAAGAAATTGACTTTGCATTTATAATAATTAAACAATGATATATCACATCAACTTGCCTTGTTTAATCCTCATGAGTATTTTCAAGTTGTACATAGACTTTAAAATTGTTTAAGAAACATGTTTGTTCTCATCGATCAATTTGTTGGGGAGTGCGAAGCTTTCGATCGTTTCATTACTTTTATTTATGATGGTGAACTAGTAAGAATGCAAGCCAAATAACTCAATTACTTGATTGGAGAAGCTTGTTGTGCCAAACACAAGATAGTAAGCTCGAAGATAAATCTTTGGAAGGTATCATAAGAAAGACATAGTACTATTCTAAGTTGGAAATTGACACTTCCGCCCCTTCTGATGGAGATTGTAGAGAATGGAAGCTTGTGTAAGAGCCTCTTTCCCACAGAGTTTGACTAGCATTCTAATAAACATTAAGAAGGCTTCCTACATAATGTTCAAAAGCTCTTATGAGAGCTTAGCAAACATGTTTTCTCATTGAAGTATGTTAAAACCATATGCAATTAAGTTATTATTAGGGTGTGTATGTAAGAGCCTCTTTCCACAGAGTTTGACTAGCATTCTAAGAAACATTAAGAGGGCTTCCTACATAATGTTCAAAAGCTCTTATGAGAGCTTAGCAAACATGTTTTCTCATTGAAGTATGTTAAAACCATATGCAATTAGGGTGTGTATGTAGTAACTCACCTATCTTCTCACCATTATTCGCAAAGTGACGCCCTAGTTTTTTGTTTGACAACTATTTGTTCATGGTGGTGGGATGTCTCTTTTGCAACTCCCTGCAAATATCCCCATGTTGCACTACTAGAGTATCTTGGGGAGGGTGGGTAAGATCCTTCTCCATTAAAGGGGAATGGTATTTTATCAATGCCTCTTAGTTGCTATTTTGTGTTTGTAGTCCCCATTGAAATTCCTTAAGGACAATGTTCCTTCAAAAGAATAGCTAAGGACAACATTGTTTGTAGTCTCCATGGAACCCTTAAGGACAACATTGCTTCAAAAGCTTAGCTTTTTGCCGAAATTATTTATAGAATTTAAAATATTAGAGCCAATTGAGAAAAACAATTCTTTATAAAAAGCTCCAAACTTTCAGGTAACAATGCAAACCTCGTTACTAAGGTTATCATGTCGAATGGAAGCTTTGTGTGTGAAAGATGTGTGGATGCATCCGCCGACACCTAGTAGCTGTGTTTTTTGAGGCTTGCTCTACCTCTTTGGATACTATTGTATGTCCCACAACACACAAAAGTGCTTGCACCCTATCAAACATGGACGAATCAGGGTTCAAGAAAACAATTTTAGGGAAAAGGAACTAAATCCTTTTCACCACTAAATGAGAAGGAAATTGCTATTTTTGAGATGGTATTTTTTATGTGAACTTAGAAAATATAACTAAAACTTATAAAATTTGAAAGGGTTTTATTTCCTTCTCATAAGAATTTGAGAAGGATTTTCCCGAAGTTGAACAAGTTCTAGGCTAAAGCGAACCCGTCTTTTCCCGAACCCTGGGACGAATGGAGTACTTTAAGCTTGCATGAAGCACCCTATCAAACATGGAGGAATGGGGGCTCTCTTGGGTACTTGGAGTGGGCTCTACAGAGATGGGTGCTGACGACAAGGTCAAGTATGGAGTCAGGTCCACCAAATGATGTTCAAGTCTTGCACCAGCTCCACCAGAACGAATCATTGCCAGCTTGGACGGGCGAGTCTACGAGACCAAAAAAAGGCATGTCAGAAGAGATAATGTGTTGTTGGCAGTGGACTTCTGGCAGTTCACGACACTCTATGAGCCTCTGTTCGCGGTGGTGCAGAAAGTTGAAACATAAGAAAGACAATCGCATCATCCACCAGAAGACGCAGAAGATAAAGAAGACGATGACGATGAGCTCCTGGATGCATTCAATGTGTACGAAGGAACCGAGATGGTTTCATCAGCGAGCGCAAGACACCTTCTCTTTGCCCAGCTTGCGCAGGCTCCCATTGTCCCCGCTCGCCCGCCGCCGTCCTCATCCAGCACCCTACTAACCTTAGCCCCCCTAGTGGGTTTATATAAATTTGAACTACTTTAGCACTACTTCCTTGGTAATCATAGCATACTTTGTATCTACACCACAACCTCTTGTTTCTTGCTTAAGTGAATTTGAACCACTTTACCACCACTTCCTTACAATCATACCATACTCCACGTTTTAATGTACAAATGTGAAGGTATATTTTGTGCCTTAAGGATTCCTATTGTGCATTTGAATACCCACCACTAAGGGGGACAATCGCCCTTAGTAGGTTTACCCCCACTAAAGGGAAATCGCCAACCTTAGTAGGGGTCAGACAAACGTCCTCCTTCTCTCTCGCCCCTCCTCTCTAGGCGGACAACTGCTCTCTCTCTCTCTCATGCGGACAACCCCCCTTCTCTCTCATAATGCGGACAAGCTCCCTCTCTCTCTCTCTCTCTCTCTCTCTCTCTCGTGGACAACCGCCCACCCCCCTTCTCTCTCAGGGCGGACGGTTATGTGGACAACCGTCCACCCTCTCTCTCTCTCTCTCTCTCTCTCTCTCTCACACACACACACACACACACACACACACACACACACGGACCGGCCCCCCCTCTCTCTCTCTCTCTCTCTCTCTCACACACACACGCAGACCGCCCCCCTCTCTCTCTCTCTCACAACACACGCACGCAGACCGCCCCCCCTCTCTCTCTCTCTCACACACACACACACACACATGGATCCCCCTTTCTCTCTCACACATGGATTGCCCCCTCTCTCTCTATCCCTTTCCCTCTCTCTCTCTCTATCCCTTTCTCTCTCCTCTCCTTCTCTCTTTTCCTTTGTTCCCTCCCTCTCTCTCTCTAACACCTCTCCTCTCTTCCCTCCCTCTCCCTCCTTCTTCTCACTAAAGTTTCATTTTCAAAACCCTAATATTTTTTTAATTTATCTTTTCTCTCTCTATTTATATCTACTGCTTTATTTATATCTTTTGATTTTTTGCTCTATTTACATCTCCTCTTCTTTTACTTATATCTTCTAGGACTCTTTTTTTCTTGTTCAGTGTCCTTTCAAGTGGTTTTATTTAACAATCTCTTTCTTCTTTCTCGTGCTTCTTTCTTGTCCTCTTTTTTACATGGTGTCTCTCCAACTCAAAAGAGGGACACGAGTGTACTTGAAGTTCAGTGGTACTAAAGTAGCTCTACTGGGACTACGTTGCACATAGACCCCACTCTGGATACCATCCATGGAATATTCGTTTGCCGCTCGGTCATGTTGTCATGTCGTTTTCCACTTCCTTCTACCTTCACGAACATAGTTGGAATAAACCATACTGTATAACCTTTCTCGCCTCATTATATCATTGTTCCTTGCAATATGATGCACTAAACCTTTCTCGCCTGATTATATCATTGTTCCTTGCAATATGATGCACTAGGGAAGACGCCCAGATGTGATAGCATGGCGAGGTATGGTAGAAACATATAAGTGCTCCAAGTTAAGGGTGTTGCAATTTTTATGGAATTAAGAGAAATGTTTTCTTTGCAGGTGGATGTCAGCATGGATATGACTTTTGGGATAGCATATTGAAGCATCATGTAAAAGAAGGGCAAGTGATAGTAAAGCTTTATGCGGGATGTGGAGATTGTGCTATGGTAGCACACAAATTAGGCATGAACATTGTTTGTATTGATCTTGAAGATGATGTTGTTGAGGGTGTCTTGTGGAGGAAGATTTCACTGTAGTGCAATGAACATATTTGTTTATGAATATTTAATTGTTTATGATTATTTCATGTTCTTATTTTTCATATAAAAAATAAATAAAGAGGGCGAGAGCAATGAATGTTGGGGATTTGCAATAAGATATCGTTGATAGTTTCAATGATGTTTGTGATCAACATGTACAAAGAAATAAGGAATTGACATTTTCTGTATTATGTGGATGAATAAGGTAGTGTTGAGCTTGTAGACTCGAAGGATCTGTACGTAAAACATGAGTTATGTGTGCTGTGTTGAGAAATGAGAAGGAAATATATAGCCATGTTGGATATCAATGCTCCACCCTTAGAGGTAAATACGCAAGTACCAGCTAGCTATACTTCGTACGTCCCGATTTATACATTGGATTGTTGGTCAAGTGTGGCCAAATGGCTAAGACAAGTTTGGAGAAACTGGCACATAGCCAATTAGGCTACATGCATGTGTAGGAGTTATTTCATACCTAGTGCACATGTGCTATAAATTTTGGACCTGTCGTAGTGTGCACTTAAAACAATAATGGAGCGCGTTGCATTAGCTAGGGGTTTGGGCATAGCACATCCCTATCTTGGGGAGGTTTAGGGGCTAGGCCCCCCGGCCCAAAGGGCCGTTATACTAGGATGTATATAGTTTTCGCCACCTAATTGTCTGAGTGATTAGTGGTCATTTAATGACGCCATGTTATGGAAAGCACGCGTGGAAGCTATATTCACGGATGATGCCTTTTGGTCTATATAAGCAGTGTCAAAAGAAAGCTACAGATGAGAGGAATAGCATGGTAAAGCCTTCAACACCAGTCAAGAAGGAGTCAAGTAATAATGCTCAACCTGAGCTTGAATTGTGGGTTGCAATTGAAGAGGATTCTGCAAAAGCAACTCACTCAACTAGAGCACATGGTCATTGGATTGTTAATAGTAGTGCACATGACCAATCATAAAAACTGGTATTCCTTGCTACTATAACTAGTAGGAGATGACATCATAGTAGCCGTGACATCATAGTAACCATAGGCTCAGGTACCGCGATGGTCACCGAGGGAGCTTGATGGAGGGAGCTTTTCTTGGCTGGCCTCTGTCTCTACTTGAACACTCTCTCTCTAACTATTCCCACCACCATCTCCGCCCACCACCTCCTAGCCCCCAGCCTAGCCTCGCCCCCTCCACCACCAACCTTGCTCTATTACCATCTTCCCTTCCCTTCCTCTCCTCTCGTCTCTCCAACCATCTCACAATTTTTCATTGCTCTTCTCTCTCTCCCTTGTCTCACTCTCCCCTCTCTCTCTTTTTCTCTCTCTCCATTCTATGTCTTTTCTCACTCTCTCTACCTTGCTCCTCCCTTTCTTTCTCTATCTATTGCCCTTCCTCTCCTATGCTCTCTCCAACCATCTCACATCTTTCCATTGCTATTCTCTCTCTCTCTCTCTCTCTCTCTCTCTCTCTCTCTCTCTCTCTCTCGTCTCACTCTCCCCCCTCTCTCTATATATATATATATGTGTCACTTTGCTCACTCTCTCTATCTACCATCCCTCTCTCTCTCTCTCTCTCTCTCTCTCTCTCTCTCTCTCTCTCTCTCCACCTCTTCGCTCACACTCTATATCCTCCTCCTCTCTCTCTCTCTCTCTCTCTCTCTCTCTCTCTCATTGCTCACTCTCTTTATCCTCCCTCTCTCTCCATCTCTTCGCTCACTCTCTTTATGCTCCCTCTCTCTCTATCCATCTCTTTGCTCACTCTCTATAGTCTCCTCTCTCTATTTTTTTCCTTCTCTTTGCTCACTCTATCCTTTTGTTTGCACTCACTCTCTCTCTCTCTCTATCTCTCTCTCTATCCTTCGCTTTGCTCACTCTCTCGGTCCTCCCTATCTCTCTCTCTCTATCCTCTCGGTCCTTCGCTTTGCTCACTCTCTCTCTCTATCTCTCTCTCTATCCTTCGCGCTTTGCTCACTCTCTCGGTCCTCCCTATCTCTCTCTATCCTTCGCTTTTCTCACTCTCTCTATCCTCCCTACCTCTCTCTCTCTCTATCCTTCTCTCTCTCTCTCTAATTGTATCTCTCTCTATCTTTCTCTTTGCACACTCTCTCTATCCTCCTGCTCACTCTCTCTCTAGATAGAGAAATATTCAAGGTCTAATATCTCATCCATAATCAACTCTTGCACATAATGATACTATGTGCTTTGTGAGATAATGAAACACAAAATTTCTAGCAATAGCCATTTAATTATGATTGTCATACCGCAAGGCTATAGCTCTCCTAATTTGACCTTCAATGTCAACTAAGATCCTCCTAATTCATACTGCCTCATAGTAGGTATCAAAATAAGTTTTTGGCCTTAAAGGAAGAAAGTGCAACTGTAAAATACGTCCTCTTCCTGGTGCAAGAAAAAGCACCTAAACTAAGTGAGAAATAGTAACCAGAAACAATTTCCTCAAGTCACATTCTCAAGCCCAATTTGAATCACAATAGCCCATTAAGGTGTCATCCCTATGACGTATGTGATGTCATGCTCAAGAGTAGCATTGATGTACTAATGTACCTACATTCCTTGCCCCCAACAAGTGATGTCATGCTCAAGAGTAGCATTGATGTACTAATGTACCTACATTCCTTGCCCCCAACAAGTCCTTGGTAGCCTATTTAAAGAACATGCTCAGAAAAGCTTATATCTAGGGTAGATATTAATGAGAAAAATCACACTCTCAACAAGCTTTGTGTACTTCTTGATATCTAGAAGTGAAGGGTAAAAATTGAGGCACCTTCAAGAATGTATAAGCATAAATGGGTTGGCAAATATATATCCTATATAGACCTATAAATTTAGAAACTTGGAGAAAATGTTTTATATCTCTTAATAATTATAATGACATTACCTAATGTAATTTTGGCAAATCTTTCTTAGACAACTCAAAAAATTATACAAAACTGGGCATATTTTAAGAAAAAAAGATTTTTTTAATAGTAAAAAAAGTTTGGAGACCCTTGAGAAATTACCATTTTGCTATAGTCCTTAATTTTTTCCCTTGAAGTGGGAAAGCATCCAAAGAGGGGAGCTTAAAGTTCACCTCCATACGCGTGGACACTAGTCTTGGTAGTTAGACATCCCAAACTCTTTAAGAATCTCCCAAGCATACCTCTGCTACAAAATAAAAATCTTGCCTAACTTTTATCAAACTTTAATCCTTTAAAGAAATGCACCCAAAGGAGTTCACTCAATAAAAACCTATGTATCGCATGTGAGTAGACACATATTGAAAATCCCCCTATTGTTTATTTTAAACTTTTGTAAACAATTGTGTACACCAAACTATACGTGTATGTGTCTTAATCTTTTGTTTTTGATCCCCTATGTAAATTTACATACATATTTTACATTAAATGACTAATTCTATATCCCCTCTTGTAGGTGTACACCATACAGTTTTAACTATTCAAAAAAAAATTTACTCCATTGCTAAGGTGTTGTGGTACATGTACATTGGCTACACCCCCTCCCTCCCTTTTGAGATAAATTGCTTGAGTCCCATGTTTCTGTTATGGCTCACCCTAGCCCTCCTTGAAAAACATCCAACAAGAGATTACGTGGTGAACCGCAACTGTCGTTTGAGGATATTTCCAATGGCCGAACTCTTAACCCTTGAGGTCTCCAAGCTCTACAAATCCTTGAGAAGCAATGCCACCGCGTCTCCCATGAGCGTTGTCACACCGCCACGTTGCACTACGGATACTTGTCCCTCCTCTCAACGCACTTCACTTCACACACACTCACTAGCATACATTAGGGAGAGAGATTAGCAAGAGCAAGACTTAATTGCATAATGGGAGAGTCTATTGTATTATGAGGGATATTCACTTATATACATGGCCATAAGTGTTCACACTCACTTAAACTCTGGCCAACCGGGCACTTTAGGCTCATAAGAGACCTAATGCTATTACAATGACTACTCTCATAATATATCCATGAAGTACATCACTTTTAGGATTTTATCCTAACTTTCTACCACATGCTCTTGAAGCGGGAATCGCCCATAAATACTCCGTCACACCATTACCGGCGCCCACCCAAGTTGTAGATTTGGATACCATTGCTTCATATCTTAAATGTATGATCCTTTGGTGTATCTACCTTGACTCCTTGATGTAAGATAATGGTGGTAGCTCTTGTTAACCCTAGGAATGGGTTAACATCCCCCCCTTCCTGATGGGCGATCACGTCTCGTGATCGCGTGGTGAAGACCTTTGTGTGGGGACAATGGACAAGGTTTGTCGATGGCTTTGATGTTGAGTGACGTTGATGGCACGGAAGCGGTAGAGCTGTCTACGCCCTTATAGCATGCCACACTTCCACACACGCATGCAAACACACCAGAACACCAGACCAGAGAGCATGAACAAGACTCATATTTCAGGAAAGACCTTGACCTTTACAGAGTCGGATATCCCAAGATATCCCAGACACCAGCTACACCAAGCACTGCTCGCAATCAGCTTGCTCCAGTTCCTGGTCGCTCCCAATCCGTTCCCTCCTCGCTTCTCTGCAGCAGCCCTCTTCGCTCTCTGCTCTGCACCTCAGCTGAGGTCCCCCTGCTGCTCCACCAGCTCACTGCCACTCTCCAAGCATAGAATCAGTCACCTACGCTGGCTGTCTTCACACCTCTGCCCAACAGCTTGCCTCCACACGGCAGCAACCACACTTCTCTAGCTTCTCTGCAAACCCTTCCTTACACTAGCACCTAGGCGGTTCACTCCTTGTACTCTCCCCCCCAGAGTCCCAGCCGTATCCACACCCTGCCAAAAACAAGCGACCCTTCGCTCCTTGCTTGCTGCGCCCCCAGTAGCCACACTCTCCAAAAAAACAAGCAGCCCTTCTGAGCCCCTCAACAACCCGGTGGCCTCCTCAGCTACGCTCGAGGCCCCTCTTCCAGTCAAAACAACACGGCCTCCTGCCCAGCACACAGCCACGTGGCCTCCTGCCCCCCCGTGGCTGCAATCCTCTCTGTCACCTGGCTGCGCTTCGCCTGCAGCCCTCACACCAGAACACACACGGTTCTCTTCCCGTCGGCTCCCCAACTGAATCCACGCCTGCACGCCAGAGGCTCTCGGTCTTCACTCGGAGGTCTTCTCTTGGCCCACGCTGCACTCACTACTGCAGCCCACACACACAACACACCAGAACACACACCTCTCAACAACCCGGTGGCCTCTCTATCTGCCGGCTCCTTCAGCGAACCTCACATCATAGACCTGTAGCTGCGCTCGAGGCCCCTCCTCGAAGCAACAACACACCCTCTTCACCTTCCAGCTGGGCTCTCCAGTTCCTTAGCAGCACACAATACTTGCGGGGCTCTGCTGTCTTCGCACTCCAACCCCACACACAGCGAACTCCCAGCAGCCACGCCCTGCAGAACTCACACAGGCGGCGCTCCCCAGCTAGCCACCTCGTTCTCTTCGTCCAGCTGCGCCGTCTGCAGCCTTCGTCGCCCCTTCACCTGTGGCTGCAGCTAACCACCCGAACACCCGCCGGCTTCTCTTCGCTCCCAGGGGGCCGCCTTTCTGTCGGCTCCACGCCTTCTCTACGCCTGCACGGGCTCCTCTCCAGCTCCTCCACTAGACCCCCCTCATATATACGGCGGCCTCACTCTTTTCCAACCCGCCAGCTCGCCTTTGCGCCTCCCACGGCTTCATCAAGCTTCGAGAATTCACGCTGGCGGTAGCTCCAAGCTCCACGCATAACTTTTCTTTTTTGGCCATATAATATAAAATTTTTATTTTTTATTCTACTTAAGATGGCCACCCTCACCTCATTCACACCAAATGCCCATGGCACATGGCCTCTTCATATTTATTTGCCCACCATGCCATATCTTCAACACAAACCGACTAGTGCCCACTTGTATTTTGACGTGCCCGCACAAACCAAACGGCCGCACACATACGAGCCATCAACACCAAAAGCCTGACTGCCGCATCCACGATGCCCACACCAAGTCAATGGGTGCTCCCACGACTTCACCACAACACCAACAGCACTCATGTACACATGTACAAGTTGATTTTGAGGTTTCCACAAAACATCACACAACGTTCAATGGTCTTTGTCCCTCTAGAAGGAATGTAAAAGGTTAGTTAGTGAATGAAAAGGTTAGTCATTTATTGGGAATTCCTAACGGGGTGCGAGATGGGTTTTTTTTTGCAAATGAATGTATTTTTATATTTGTGTGAGCATTAAAATAAAGGGTCTGGTGCTCACATAGTTTTTGGCAATCATAAGCAAGGTTACATGTGATTTGTGTTAGTGGGGATGCTAAGAGATGTTATTAATGGGAGAGAAGAGAGGGAAGGATCCAAAGGAACATAGACATAATCATTAGAATGAGATAGTGATTCTTAGTTCCTCATTTGATTCATTAGCGCGACATTCATCATTTGAAGAAATTGGCCTTCGATGATGTCCCTTTGTGTGGAAGGATTCTTGTCAAATGTTGTTGAGTAGGACATGTTCCTGCATGCTTCTTTCCATGTGCTTTTTATGTTTTTATGTATATTTAAGTGCTCATATGAAGCTTATATACATTAAGTACAATATTTGAGTCAAATAGACTCTTATTGAGCTGCTCTGGTGTTGAACTAGCCACTAGTTGGCGAGGATTGAAAGAATTATGTCGACTTGCGAGACTAATATAGATATCTTCACTAATGATTGGAGATCATTGATTTGTGAAGATGGTAGTGTCGTTTGGAGAGGTTTGTAATTTGAAGGAAAATTTCAGGTGATGGGTTGTACCATTGACTAGACTTTTACCCACCATGGCCCCCCCATCCAGAGATGTACGTGGAAGTTGTCGATGCTGAGGCTTTGGTGCAAATATCCTCCAGTGCATGAACTCGTATGGATATATACTCATGGAGTAGCTGGTACATGAATTTAGCCAAAAGAATAGTAAGCTATAAGCTTAACAATTATATAATGGCTATCGACGAAGATCGTTGGGGAAGTGTTAATGCGTGAGATGGCTTAATCCGTGATATGGCTTAACTCGTGAAAGTGCAGGTTCTTAAGCCGTGAGATTGTAAATTAGTGAGAGGGGTTAACCCGTAGAAGCTTAATTTGTGAAAGTGCAAGTCTTAAGTTATGAGATTGTTAACCCATGATAAACCTAAACTCGTGAGATTGTAGGTTTTGACCCGTGAGATTGCAGGTTTTTACCTCGTGAAGTTACAGGTTTTGACCCCGCAAAGTTGTAGGTTTTGTCTCGTGAGGTTGGAGGATTGACCTGTGAGATTTCAGGTTTTGACCCGTCATGAAGTTGTAGGGTTGACCCCGTGAAGTTGCAAGGTTGACCCGTGAAATTGCAAGGTTTGACCTGTGAAATTATAGGGTTTGACCCTTGAAGTACCAGGGTTTGACCCGTGTGAAGTTACAAGGTTTGACCCCGTGAAATCGTGGGGTTTTAACCTCAATGGTTTTTTATTTGAAAATGATTCTATGGGTCAGCTACTAGGGCATGATGTGCGAGCAACAGGTTCTTGTGCACTTATGCTTCACATCTAGAGGGGTGACAAGAGCACTGTTATTTTATCTTTGATGCACTCATAAGTCTCCGTTTTACAGACGTGGGTATTGATTCTTGAATTTGTTGCTCAAATGTTGTCGAGACGATAGGTAAGACTGCTGGTTGGTTACCATTGGGGTTTCTTGAACACACAAGCTCTTGTGTAGGTGCTGAATGCAGAGAGTGGTTGAGTGACTTGCTTGGTGTTGTTTGGGCCTCCATTCTTGTCGAAGTTTAGGTGAAGATGTTGTGGTTGAAGTCAGTGTGGTTAGGTTTTCTTCACGTTGTTCGATTTTGGCAACCATATGATGGGATTGCCATCATAGTATCCTCGTTGTTGAAGCACATACACATGCACCCATATTTGATGAACATTATAAATTGGTGGCTGATGTGCTTGGTAGTACTGAGGTTTCCTTCTTTGTGCAAACTTATGGGGCTTTGTGATGCGCTTGGGAATCCAAGTTTTGGTATAACCCTTGTGCTTGCAATAATGTTTTGGGTACGCACACTTGTTGACTTAGTGGAGTTCTTTGAGGAACTCGCATAGGCTTTTGTGGACGGTGTTGTGGAGTACTTTTCTTTTTCCTTGGCATCTCAGGGTGTTGCATTCAGGAAGAGGCTTTGACTGTCGATGTACCCTAATTTGATTGGTACCTTCATAGTAGCCTTGAGCTACAAGTAGCTACTTCTCCACCCACATCTTGATACTATTAAGATACCTTTATTTTGGTTGTCTTGGTGGAGTTTTCTTTTGGGTTGATGTGGTTTGGGGCTCTTCTTGACTTTGGTTGGAGCTGAGACTACATGTTTGAGACTCATGGGGGCATTGTTGATGATGATGAGGCTAGAGCCTCTTAAGGAGTGGCTATCAATGATGAGGCTTTTGAGCATGTAGTTGTCTCCTTTAGTGGTTGTCGATGAAGAGGCATAGGCTCTGGGGCTTTTCATTTGAGTTCCTTGTTAGAGATAGATGGTTGCATTGGGGGAACTTCTTAAGGAATAGCTGTTGATTGCGAGGTTTTGGCATGGAACTTCGTTGGTGAGGATGGGGTTGAAGGAGTAGATGCTTTATTGGAGTTGGTCGTGTTGACGCAGATGGTAGGTCATTATGTAGAGGGGATTTTGTGGAAGAGGCTTGTAACCTTTTGTGTTCAATATCATAGAAATCCATTAAAGTTAGATCCTCTTCCTTGCAGTATGGTATTGTAAACTTTTTATCTTTGACCACCATGATGACTCTCGCTAGCAAAGCACAATGGTGCTTGGGTAGCAACAGTAGTCCATTTCTGTCCCAAGATCAAATCTGCTTTCAACACATACTTAACCACAAAAAACTTGCAAGTAAGGGGATTAGTTTCAATATACATTGTATAATCAAAGTATTCCAAACATGGCATGTTCAAGTCATATGTAAAGGGAATTCTTTTAGGATGTGTTGTGATTGTGTTCTTATGTTGTTGGATAAAGCTGTGTTTGAGCTGTGGTGATTTTATTGGAAAGTTCCAAACCAACCAGAATCCTAGGGATCTTTTTAATAAGATATACTGGAAGTTCCAGCTCCTCTAAGGTCTCTTCCTCCCATTAAGAGCTATTATACATTGCTTGCAGGAGTGTTCAAGGTGACTATTTCTATAGATTCATCTAGTGAATATAGTGAGTCACGTATCCAAGCTCCACCAAGGATGACATCATACTCAAGGGAATCTAGGGTAACATTAAATGTAAATTCCACATCTCCACCGATTGTTTGAGTAGCATAGCTAAAGTAGCTTGGAACTTCAATGCTTTGTCTATTGGCTCCTCTTGCAAGACCATTGTCTGTAGGGATGAGGTTAGGTTGTCCCAATGACACCCAAGTGTCTATTGTCATGATGCTATGACTAGCTTGAGGGCTAATTAACACGTGTACGCTTAACATCATTGCATGTAGGGAAATCTAACCATATCATGATAGAATCTTCAAGAGAAACCATGGATATTTGCATTTTTGTTTCAGCTTCAGATTTCATTTCTGTTTCATATTCCCATTCACTTTCATTCTCTTTTTGGCTCTCAGCTTTTTCATCAAGAGTACCTAATGTGTACACTGGCACACTTAGTCCTCGGACAATTTTAAATGAGGTCTATTTGGAAACTTGCGAATCCTCACAATACTTTTCTGTGGATCTCTTTATGTCTTGGTATAACTCATGTTGAGCTCTTAAAGGTGCAAGTGCTGATGTTATATTGGTTTCACTATATGAGAGAAGAGCATTTCTCTAAATGAGGTTTCGAGAGATCGCTTTAATTTTGTAAGGGAATTATCGAATTCCTCAGGTGCTTTCTTAACTGCATAATTCATGCAATTTGTCTCGAATGACTCTTCTGTAGAGAGTATGCCTTCCTCTTGAAAGGGGAATCGATACTCCTCTGGGTTTTGTATTTTGGTTGCTTTTTTAGGTTTGGCATTATTAGGATCAATCACAATCAGTGATCCTGTAAGACACTCAACCAAGCTAAGCATGCTCTCTTGAGCTTGCTTTTTACATTTCGCATATGTCATACGATCACGATTTTCCATTTGGGGTAGCTAGGTAGGTTCTAGTTTCTTGATTGGTCTATGAGGTGCACTAAGTGAAGAGTCAGAACTTGTTTCATCCTCACTTAGTGATGTACTAGAACTTGTTTCATCTTCTGACTTTCCTAGGATCGTCAAGTTTTCTTAATGTTTGCCTATGTGACGACGAGATCGAATTCTCTTTTGGACTTTTGTATCCTATGTCACACATATGGGTTTTGTGGTTTGTGGTGGCTTTTGATGTGGATTCTTATGCATCATGTATAGCTTTTGACTCTTTTGGGTTCATGTCCCCTTTTGGGTCCTCCACATGCTCCTTTTCCTTGTCCTTTAATTCAATCTTGGTTTCGATAGTTTGTTGTCTCTTGTTTTTCTTGGGTTTAGAAGGTTTTGTTTTCTCTTTTGGGTTCTGCTTTAAAGCATGTTCTTCTACCCATGTTGAGGTATTGTCTTTTGCATTCTTTTTGTCCGTTTCTCGTGCCTTGGCTTGTAAGTGTATAAGCACATTCAAGGATACCGTGAACAATTTCTCGTTTTGTACACTTAAGATGTTAAGAGTTGTATTTTGTGAGACCAGTTGCATTGAAGTAACTCGTCTTGGGCAATCTTGGAACATGTGATCAATGCCACATCGTTCACACATGGGTTGCAAAGTGTCAGTGACTATGGGCATGGACGTATTCCAAACTGTGCAGTCTGTCACTTTGTGAGGTCCATGACAATAGAAACACTGAAGTGTTTGATTAACCACTTCCTGAGCAATTTCTACCCTTTGGACTATTTGTGTGTTTAGTGCATGGGAGATGGAGGTTTTGAGTCAATTGTTGATGAATTGGGACACTTTTAGTATCATGATCATTTACAATATATGTAGTATAGAAAAGCAGGTGCCTTGTATGCACAATGGGGATTGGGATGGTCATAGTGATTGCACTGAACTCAAGGTATTTTGCTCCTCACTTGTAGAGGAATTAAGGATGGTTGGTTTTGAAGGAGCTCATCTTCACTTAGATATGTCGATTGAAAGCTTTTAAGCAAGGCTGCATAGAATTCAGGGAATGACAATTCCAAGATCAATATTTCTTTTGCCGTTGCTTCACTTGGTTTAGATGAGGAACAACTCGTAGCATGATCATCTTCTAGCATGTTGTTATCTAAACGTACTGCTTCTTTACAACATTGATCGAATGTTTTCGGGTTGGATAGAATGATCAAGTTGTGTAAGCTGTTTTTCTTTAAGTCTATCATGAAACATCTCTTCAATTGAGAATCATTAAATTTTTCCATGACTCACATCGTGAGTCTAAGAGTTTTATCCGAAGGATAAAGTCTCTAATGGATTCATTTGGTTTATGCTCAATTGAATAGAGTTCTTTTGCTGCACTCCACTGATCACCTTGTCTTAAAAAATCGTGGATAAAGGCTATTTTTAAGGTTCTGAAGTTGGTCTTGATCGTCGGCATCAATGTGATGAACCATCGACTAGATTTTTCCTCTAAGCATAGGTTGAATGTATGTACCTTGGGGTAGGTTTGATTTCCAAAGGCTTCACATCTCAGTTCAAACAATTGAATAGGATTAGTTGTGTCATCGTATTTTTTCATAATTTTGAAAATTCGTACGGCCGTATTTTTGTATGTCACTGAGACCATATATGAGTACTCTTGTTGGGAGAGACTCGTTGAGTCCTTGGGCTACCCCCCTTCCTAGATGAGTTAGTATGTCCAAGGTGTGGGCATCTAGAAAAGGGTTGGTACCTATAGGATTTGTGGAGATGTTAGGTAAGGGACCAAAGCCCGCCAATGGGATCAAAGTGATAGGGGGTGTAAAACCCGATGACACGCTTATTATAGGCATGGTCAATGGTATTGGGAGGTGCATTTGGGGCATAGATCTCAATGGCTTGAAGATGTCAGCCATTGGATTCAGTCCTTGTGTGATCCCTGGCAATCCCTCTATTGTTGCTATGTCTGATTGCCTAAATGATCCTTAATGAGCAAGCATAATTTTTTTTTTGCTTTTTATATTTTCTCACAGCCCATTACAGTCGCAAGAGGCCTGGCATTCTCTTTGTTGGGTCAAACGAGTGTCCGTTCGCCCTAATTAGCTTAGGCACTATACGCACCTGAATGACCTCTTAGAGATATTTTTCTAGAAAAAGTGCATGCTAGTAACTTCCCAGATGGAAGAGGAGGTCCTAAAACCTATTTTCCATCACTATCTTAAGACCCAAATAAATTCAAAATTTTTTCCTTTGTTTCGCAGCACATTTTTGAGTGTGTTCTGAAAGGAATTTTGAAAAACTCTATATGAGAAAGTTGTAGTATTTTTGGAGTACTACAACTTTGTTTTTCTAAGTCGTTTGTAATTTTGTCGTTTAGACTTTTAAAAAGTCTTCCAAATATGATTCGACATCGTTTTCGCGTTGTTTTTTTACGATTTTTCGTGCTTTTCGGGTTGTTTTTTGCCTCGATTTTCAGGTTGAATTTTTGAGGCTGCTAGTTGGAGGCCAAAACGATCAATTTTGACGTCGGATGACCGAGACCAAAGTTAAAGAGCTTGATATCAGCTTTTCGATGAGCCCTAGAGCGCCTTCCAAGGTGCACTTCACGGCGTGAAGCAAACTTCACGAATTTTATCAAATTTGATTTTTTTTTGGGCGTGAATGAAGTCTTTCACGTCGTGAAACCTTAGGGTTTCATGCCGTGAACTAGAGACCCCAACCAAGAATGAATCCCCAGAACAAGAAGATTCGGGGGTTGACTTGAATGAATACTATGGGGGGGAGGGAGAGCGAATTGGAAACGAGCAAATACAAAGGAAAATTAAATTTGTTTGTTTTTTTTTTGGCGCGGACTCTTAGGGCGTGAAACCTTAGGCCGTGAAAGTGTAGAAACGGTTCACGGCATGAACCCTTTTATTTTTTCAGCGCGGACTTCTAAAGCATGAAACCTTACACCATGAAAGTACAAAAATGGTTTACAACGTGAACCTTTTTTTTTTTACACGGATCCTAGGGCGTGAAACCTTAAGCCGTGAAAGTGCAAAAATGGTTCACGGCCTGAATTATTTTTTTTCTTTGATTTTTTTTCTTTTTTGTCGGCGGACTCCTAAGGCTTGAAACCTTAGGCCGTGAAAGTGTAGAAATGGTTCACAGCGTGAACCATTTTTTTCTTTGGAGTCTAGTGGGAAATATGAATTTCTTTTTTTCTGGGGAGATATTTTTTGAATTTAAAATTAAGGAGATATGGGCATTTTTCCAAAAAGGTATGTGGGAATCAAAAAAGTCAACCTTTTTATGACACCCCTTACACCCTTCAAAAATGACTCCCAAAATGGACAATTTGACAACTCATGAGTATCTATTCATTGAATGCTCATTAGCCTTAATGAGTTATGTAAAAAAGTGATAAAAATTTAATAATAGATTAATCCTTTCTCTAATCTTTCTCTCTTTTACACTAATCAAGGACTCTAATTATCCACTAATCTCTAATTAATTCACACAATTGAGCACATCATTGGATAGAGAAAGAAAATTTTAATCTATTTGATCAATAATTTTATAAAATAATCTAAAATAGGAGATTAATTAGACTCTTAATTTTGGTCTCCTCTTTTAAGGTAAAATTAAGCAAAGAGAGTCAAATTCCTCCAATTGGTTTTTTGATGCATCTAGATGTTCTCAAAATACTCAAAAACACTATTTCGACTACTCACATGATCAAATTAGATCCCAGTTAACACATTTTCTAAATTTTAAGCCCCTTGAACAAGATTAATCTCTCTTAATGACAAAACCAATCCATTAAGAGAAATTAATTGAATTCAAGGATTTTTTGATGGTTTTAAGAAATTTTTTGAAAGATTAAGCTACTTCTAATGCTTGCTAACACTCTAATGCGAACAATTTCAATAAAAAAACACACAATTAAGCTAGAATTAATGTTTTTAGTTCTATGTTTAATGCTAAAGAGAGCTAACATTCACTAAGAATTAATTCTGTTGCATTGTTTAATGCAATGGATGCAAAAAACTAAGCCTAATAAAAACTATATGCAAGCCCTAAAAACATGAAAAACCATAATAACAACAACAAAAATAATAAATTAAGCAAAAGGCATTCTTTACAAACACAAAAAAGAGAGCTATTATACATAATGGGCAATGGGTAATGAATAGATTAGAGGAAAAATGATGGAAAAAGCCAAGGAATGGCTCTGTGGCAGTGGTGTCAAGAATGTTATGGCTCACCCTAACTCCCCTTGAAACACATCCAATAAGAGATTACCTGGTGAACCATAACTATCCTGAGGATCTTTCCAATGGCTGAACTCGTAACCCTTGAGGTCTCTAATCTCTATAACTCCATGAGAAGCAATTCCACTGCGTCCGTGAGCATTGTCACATTGCCACGTTGCACTATGGGTACTCGTCTCTCCTCTCACCTCACTTTACTCACACACACTCACTAGCATGCATTAGGGAGAGAGATTAGCAAGAGCAAGACTCAATTGCACAATGGGAGAGTCTATTGTATTATGAGAGATATTTACTTATATACATTGCCATAAGTGTTCACACTCACTTAAACTGTGGGGTGCGGCTGAGGCACTTTAGGCTTATAAGAGGCCTAATGCTATTACAATGACTACTCTCATAATATATCCATGAAGTACATCACTTAGGACCTTATCCTAACTTTCTACCACACACTCTTGAAGCAGGATTCGTCATAAACACTCCGTCACACAATTACGAGCGCCCGTCCAAGTTGTAGCTTTGGACACCATTGCTTCATATCTTGAACGTATGATCCTTTGGTGTGTATCTACCTTGACTCCTTGATGTAAGATAATGGTTATAGCTCTTGGTAACCCTAGGAATGGGTTAACAGTTCTCATCTCAATCTCATGGGCTAGCATCTCCCTTGTTTATTGGATCATGTCTTTATTGTTATATGTGATGTTTGCATCATCTACATACATGATACTTGAAATAATTTTGCAATGCCTCTTGAGAACATATAAGTTAGTGCATCTTAGAACCACGTGGCTATGCTACATATACATCCTCCTTGATATATCCACTTTTAAAAATTCTAATTTGACATCCATGTGATAAAGTTGTCACTCTTCATGAGTAGCCAAACACAGCTAGGATAGTCACCATGCAAGTTGTGGGAGCAAAGATTTCAACAAAATTAAAACCTTAAACCCATGAGGAACCCTATGTACCCAACCTAGCCTAGTACTTTTGAATGTACCATCAAATTTGTGCTTATCTTTTTGAACCCATCTTGTACCAATTACCTTCATGTTTGGTGGCCGCTCTACAATCTCTTAGGTGTTATTTCTTCATGATGATATTGTATGTGCAATATTCACTTCCGTTCACTCTATTTTAGCTGAAGCTTCACAGAGCTTTACATAAGTAGTTGGATCCTTACATGTTCTTAGTATTCTAGCCATAAGGGCCACCTTGGCAATTAGATCCAAATTGCTTCTTTTCTCCTCTATTTTTCATGACTTGTGAGGTCCATCTACTAAGGTTTCTAGTACCTATGAGTATAGATTATGCTCATCAAAGAGCTATTGTGTCCACTTTATAATTGGCTTTCCTTGTGGTGCCACATTAGATTGGTGGTGTTTTAGGTGATTGTTGAGGGTGTTTCAACCCCCGTCAATACTTGCTAGATATTCAAAATAGATTAAAAAATAATATAGCTCTATAAATTCTGATCATCCTAACTATTATCAAGCATGATATAAAAGATAGAAAGAATACTACAAATATGTGTATATGGAATGAAATACACAAATTGAAGTTAAGAGCAAAGAATACATAGTCTAAAAACAGTATTAAGACAAAACAAAGATCTTTCATTTATAATGCTTCAAATAATTACATGATGTGATCTTGTTCTCAATTAATCTCACACACAATCTGCTCTTACTTAATGTTGAAATTAACTAATAAACATGTAACTACCTACATTCTAAGAAGACTTCTAATAACTACTACTTGCCAAGAATATTTTGACATTCCAATAGGCTAATGTCAAAACATGGTTTTACCCTAAATAGTTATCTGTAAGGTCCCTCCCAAGCCATGTATGTATGTGTCTCTTTTAATATAATTTCAATAAGGAAAGAGAGTGTACTTAGAGAAGAGTGAGACAATAAGGCTAGAAACATTAAGAAAGTGTTAGAATAAAAGTATTAGCTCCAAAAATCCTAAAAGAAATAAGAAGATAAGAAAGTTTTATTAAGAGATAAGTATCCCCAAAAATAGAATTTCGAATTTAGGTGATAAGAGGTCATATTTAGAGTACTTTTACACATTTAGAGTCCATGCATACTAAAAATGTGGAAAAACAACGCGTTTCTAAAGATGGTGCATTTGTGGCTATATACAGACGTTTTTGCCTATTCTGCCCGCGTTGGCTTATAGACCAGATGCCTTCCCGTTCTTTTGACTAGTTATACAACTATATTCTGAGTTTTTATCAGAGAGTTATGGTCGGAACAGTTTGCTGTTTCTGTCTGGATCCCTACATAGAGAAAACTGTGAGAAGGCAGCAAGTAGCCTCAACGTAATCCTAGAGTTTGAGATGCATATATCCCTTCATTCTTATCTAATATCTCAGAAAATAAGCTTAGATTGCTATGGTCTTTCGGAGGAAGAGACCTAAACTCCATAGCTTTTCTTTTAGAGAAAGAATACTATGCTGTAGACCTGTAGGAGAAGGCTATTTTGCCATAGATCTTAGAAAGAGAGAAGAATCACAGTATGAGTAAGAGGAGATAAAGCTTGGAGATTATTGGATGATTTCAATCAAAGGACAAGGTATTAGAAGACTCTATTCTCATATGTCAAGTTCTAAAGCTCTTGTTAACAAGCAAGGACAACGAGATAAACCACAAATTTCTATAAGGTATATACATATTTTGTTTTTCAATTATATATCATTCTTAGGGGTTGAGATATGGCCCCGGCTTCTCTATTGATTGTTACAAGTGATCTATTTGATTGATTTACCATTTAAAGTTTGTATTCTTTTAAGCAATAATATATGCCTTAATAAAGAATGACTTATCACAATCTCAAGTTGAAATGCTAAAATCTTTGTGAAAAAGATTGTTTTCTTAAAGAAGGTGACATGGATCCTAGTCATATGGTTTAGTGAGTAAATGGATTGTTATCTTTGTTAAATTAAGGTACAGGTACAACTTCTCCCTGCCTTGACGCTGCCCCGTTCTTGTGCTTGTATAGCCGGACGGCGGAGACGTTAGTAAGGCCCGGAGTTGGCCCATGGTATCCCTCATACCATTGGGATAATGAGGTTTGCCGATTGAGGCGATTGATTATGATGCTGCCTAGTTCTGAGGGCCCAGGCTAGTGCGGTGAATTAGCCCACCCTAGTGTGCAGACATCCCTCTGAGGGGCGGGAGGATCGAGCCATGGAGCCTGAGAGGGCGACAGGCCGGCTTGAGTCCTCGCCAGCGGTCGACGATGAGGTGTATGGTCCCGTAGGGTTTTGCCCAGCATGTGGAGGCTGGAAGGCTGAATTCTAGATCATCGGCGGTATAAAGGAAAAGAATAAGAGAGCCAGTTTGGCTTGTATGAAATTGATTCATGTTTAAACTTTGTCTTTGGCATTATTGTATTGTGAGAAAAGGCTGTTTTAACAAACCTTGTGAAAAGGGTCTTAATTAAGGAACATGTTTATTTATGTCAAACAGTGTGGTAGGATTAATTAGAAAACAAATTGATGCGTGAGTAGGGTGGAAAGTGGGAGGATGGAATGCCCCGACGGCACCATCCTACGGACGGGTGGACCCGATTAGTCGGGTAGCTTTCCAACAGATTAAGTGAAAGCCCTATGCTAGATAAATAGGTTCTCAGGAAACTCTATTCTAGAAGACTAGGCCAGCGGCTGTGCCTTGCATGGATGAGGAAAAAAGCGTTGCCTCTAGAAATCAAGTCTTGTAGTTGCCCAATTTATGTGATCAATTACCCTATGGGTGATTTGATTTTAGAAGACCACGCTCCCTCTGCGGGATAGAACTAGGTCTTACCTATGAATCCTATCCTTGAATCTCTGTATGGTCAAGGTGTCGATGAGTAGGAAACTTTCTCTAAGATAAGACTTAGCGGACTATCTTAAGTGTTTCCCCTATTTGTGGAAGGGGGGAACCTTACAAGTGGTATTAGAGCCGATCTTAGTTCCTAGGATTTATTTTTCAAAGGTTAACTATCAAAGGGATTAAAACAAGTGATTGTTTATCATATGAGGACGAATCAATCATCTCTACTGGCCATAGAAGTGATTTGAATATCCTCACATGTTGAGACAATCATCTTATGAAATTGTGCTTGTATCTTGGGGGTTCACACGCAAGATATTTGTACAATAAATTTGAGAAATGAGATCGGGGAGAAAACCTTTTGTGAGGAAAACATAGGGTGATCAAATTAAGAAACTAGTGAGAGATTGAATGACTAGAAGGATAGACCAAAACTTTGTTTAGAGAAATTTTCAGGATATCTCATTAATTTGTGTATTATAAATTATTAAGATTATAACTCCATTAAGATTTGAATAGTTGACATGTGAATGCCATCCATTGGATGCTTTACACTAGGACGATCATCCAAGATCTTGAACCCATCTCACATAAACATGAGTCTAACTTCGGATGTGTAATTCCCAGAGAATCATGCTCTTAGATGTGTTAATCCCAAAATACTAGATGTGTAATTTTCAGAAAACTAATCATCTTAGATGTGTCAATCCTGATAATCTTTGGATGTGTTAATCCCAAGATACCAGATATGTAATTCTCAAAAAAATGAAGATCTCAGATGTATTAATCCTGACTGCCTTCAAATGTGGTGCTATGATAAGTATTTGATAGTTTTGAACTTTTAATGGATATAATGAAAGAAGCAAGCTCACCCTTGCTCGCGTCTAAAAATCGTAAGAAATGCCAAATTAGTTGGAAGCATTGTTGTCAATCTAACCATTGGAGCTAAAAAGTTAGAAGCATTGTTGTCAATCTAACCACTGGAGCTAGAATTAGTTATGAGATGCCATGAAAGTACACCTTCGTGAAAGGTTTTGTTCTCTATGATTTTGAGAGGATAAAATGAACGAATTTTTGGAGCTAACCCAAGAAGGAAAGACCCTAAAAGAATACCACCAAACTTTTGTTAAACTTCTCCGATTTGCTCTAGAGATGGATGAGGTAACTCTTCTCCATCGATTCATTTGGAAGCTTAATCTACCTTTAAATAACCTCATCAAGAATGTGAAACCATCCTCTATTTCAGAAGCCATAATTATAGCCAGAGACTGTGATAAAGTTTTTATATATATATATAGAAAGTGTCAAGAAGGACATGAATCCTTCCATGTTAATCAAGAAGAGGTCTCCTAATTCAAGAGGAACGTCAAGCCCACCCCTGGCTACAAGGAATCATGAGCTAGAGCAAAAATTAGGTCAAGAAATAGAGATAGCAGGGTTAAAGATAACCAAATTCAATAAGTATTTCTATGAGTAAATAGAAGAGGATTGGTGCAAGATTCATGTAAAGTAATGTGCATGATGAATAGAGGTATTCTACAAGACGATACTAAAATTATGAAATTGCTATCATAGGTTAGACTACGTAAAGGATTGATTCCCTTACGTTTTTCCATGATAATTTGTTAAGTACCATACTGCATGGGGGTATAGAATGAATTTGAAGGTTCATATCATATGAGAGATATATGGATGCATGAAATTAGGATAATAAGGCCAATTAACTTTAGAATAATAAAGACCTTTTGGAGGCACAACAAAACGAGCCAAGCACATGAAATAAAGGACTCTTTAAGAACAATGTTTAGATAAAAGAAGATTTTTACCTAGTGTGGGGACACCACTTTGAAAGAGACAGGAGGATTTACTTAGATACTACCCCAGCTCGCGAGATGAGGACATCTCGAATCTTTTAAGTGGGGGAGATTGTAAGGTCCCTCCCAAGCCATGTATGTATGTGTCTCTTTTAATATAATTTCAATAAGGAAAGAGAGTGTACTTAGAGAAGAGTGAGACAATAAGGCTAGAAACATTAAGAAAGTGTTAGAATAAAAGTATTAGCTCCAAAAATCCTAAAAGAAATAAAAAGATAAGAAAGTTTTATTAAGAGATAAGTATCCCCAAAAATAGAATTTCGAATTTAGGTGATAAGAGGTCATATTTAGAGTACTTTTACACATTTAGAGTCCATGCATACTAAAAATGTGGAAAAACAACGCGTTTCTAAAGATGGTGCATTTGTGGCTATATACAGACGTTTTTGCCTATTCTGCCCGCGTTGGCTTATAGACCAGATGCCTTCCCGTTCTTTTGACTAGTTATACAACTATATTCTGAGTTTTTATCAGAGAGTTATGGTCGGAACAGTTTGCTGTTTCTGTCTGGATCCCTACATAGAGAAAACTGTGAGAAGGCAGCAAGTAGCCTCAACGTAATCCTAGAGTTTGAGATGCATATATCCCTTCATTCTTATCTAATATCTCAGAAAATAAGCTTAGATTGCTATGGTCTTTCGGAGGAAGAGACCTAAACTCCATAGCTTTTCTTTTAGAGAAAGAATACTATGCTGTAGACCTGTAGGAGAAGGCTATTTTGCCATAGATCTTAGAAAGAGAGAAGAATCACAGTATGAGTAAGAGGAGATAAAGCTTGGAGATTATTGGATGATTTCAATCAAAGGACAAGGTATTAGAAGACTCTATTCTCATATGTCAAGTTCTAAAGCTCTTGTTAACAAGCAAGGACAACGAGATAAACCACAAATTTCTATAAGGTATATACATATTTTGTTTTTCAATTATATATCATTCTTAGGGGTTGAGATATGGCCCCGGCTTCTCTATTGATTGTTACAAGTGATCTATTTGATTGATTTACCATTTAAAGTTTGTATTCTTTTAAGCAATAATATATGCCTTAATAAAGAATGACTTATCACAATCTCAAGTTGAAATGCTAAAATCTTTGTGAAAAAGATTGTTTTCTTAAAGAAGGTGACATGGATCCTAGTCATATGGTTTAGTGAGTAAATGGATTGTTATCTTTGTTAAATTAAGGTACAGGTACAACTTCTCCCTGCCTTGACGCTGCCCCGTTCTTGTGCTTGTATAGCCGGACGGCGGAGACGTTAGTAAGGCCCGGAGTTGGCCCATGGTATCCCTCATACCATTGGGATAATGAGGTTTGCCGATTGAGGCGATTGATTATGATGCTGCCTAGTTCTGAGGGCCCAGGCTAGTGCGGTGAATTAGCCCACCCTAGTGTGCAGACATCCCTCTGAGGGGCGGGAGGATCGAGCCATGGAGCCTGAGAGGGCGACAGGCCGGCTTGAGTCCTCGCCAGCGGTCGACGATGAGGTGTATGGTCCCGTAGGGTTTTGCCCAGCATGTGGAGGCTGGAAGGCTGAATTCTAGATCATCGGCGGTATAAAGGAAAAGAATAAGAGAGCCAGTTTGGCTTGTATGAAATTGATTCATGTTTAAACTTTGTCTTTGGCATTATTGTATTGTGAGAAAAGGCTGTTTTAACAAACCTTGTGAAAAGGGTCTTAATTAAGGAACATGTTTATTTATGTCAAACAGTGTGGTAGGATTAATTAGAAAACAAATTGATGCGTGAGTAGGGTGGAAAGTGGGAGGATGGAATGCCCCGACGGCACCATCCTACGGACGGGTGGACCCGATTAGTCGGGTAGCTTTCCAACAGATTAAGTGAAAGCCCTATGCTAGATAAATAGGTTCTCAGGAAACTCTATTCTAGAAGACTAGGCCAGCGGCTGTGCCTTGCATGGATGAGGAAAAAAGCGTTGCCTCTAGAAATCAAGTCTTGTAGTTGCCCAATTTATGTGATCAATTACCCTATGGGTGATTTGATTTTAGAAGACCACGCTCCCTCTGCGGGATAGAACTAGGTCTTACCTATGAATCCTATCCTTGAATCTCTGTATGGTCAAGGTGTCGATGAGTAGGAAACTTTCTCTAAGATAAGACTTAGCGGACTATCTTAAGTGTTTCCCCTATTTGTGGAAGGGGGGAACCTTACAAGTGGTATTAGAGCCGATCTTAGTTCCTAGGATTTATTTTTCAAAGGTTAACTATCAAAGGGATTAAAACAAGTGATTGTTTATCATATGAGGACGAATCAATCATCTCTACTGGCCATAGAAGTGATTTGAATATCCTCACATGTTGAGACAATCATCTTATGAAATTGTGCTTGTATCTTGGGGGTTCACACGCAAGATATTTGTACAATAAATTTGAGAAATGAGATCGGGGAGAAAACCTTTTGTGAGGAAAACATAGGGTGATCAAATTAAGAAACTAGTGAGAGATTGAATGACTAGAAGGATAGACCAAAACTTTGTTTAGAGAAATTTTCAGGATATCTCATTAATTTGTGTATTATAAATTATTAAGATTATAACTCCATTAAGATTTGAATAGTTGACATGTGAATGCCATCCATTGGATGCTTTACACTAGGACGATCATCCAAGATCTTGAACCCATCTCACATAAACATGAGTCTAACTTCGGATGTGTAATTCCCAGAGAATCATGCTCTTAGATGTGTTAATCCCAAAATACTAGATGTGTAATTTTCAGAAAACTAATCATCTTAGATGTGTCAATCCTGATAATCTTTGGATGTGTTAATCCCAAGATACCAGATATGTAATTCTCAAAAAAATGAAGATCTCAGATGTATTAATCCTGACTGCCTTCAAATGTGGTGCTATGATAAGTATTTGATAGTTTTGAACTTTTAATGGATATAATGAAAGAAGCAAGCTCACCCTTGCTCGCGTCTAAAAATCGTAAGAAATGCCAAATTAGTTGGAAGCATTGTTGTCAATCTAACCATTGGAGCTAAAAAGTTAGAAGCATTGTTGTCAATCTAACCACTGGAGCTAGAATTAGTTATGAGATGCCATGAAAGTACACCTTCGTGAAAGGTTTTGTTCTCTATGATTTTGAGAGGATAAAATGAACGAATTTTTGGAGCTAACCCAAGAAGGAAAGACCCTAAAAGAATACCACCAAACTTTTGTTAAACTTCTCCGATTTGCTCTAGAGATGGATGAGGTAACTCTTCTCCATCGATTCATTTGGAAGCTTAATCTACCTTTAAATAACCTCATCAAGAATGTGAAACCATCCTCTATTTCAGAAGCCATAATTATAGCCAGAGACTGTGATAAAGTTTTTATATATATATATATAGAAAGTGTCAAGAAGGACATGAATCCTTCCATGTTAATCAAGAAGAGGTCTCCTAATTCAAGAGGAACGTCAAGCCCACCCCTGGCTACAAGGAATCATGAGCTAGAGCAAAAATTAGGTCAAGAAATAGAGATAGCAGGGTTAAAGATAACCAAATTCAATAAGTATTTCTATGAGTAAATAGAAGAGGATTGGTGCAAGATTCATGTAAAGTAATGTGCATGATGAATAGAGGTATTCTACAAGACGATACTAAAATTATGAAATTGCTATCATAGGTTAGACTACGTAAAGGATTGATTCCCTTACGTTTTTCCATGATAATTTGTTAAGTACCATACTGCATGGGGGTATAGAATGAATTTGAAGGTTCATATCATATGAGAGATATATGGATGCATGAAATTAGGATAATAAGGCCAATTAACTTTAGAATAATAAAGACCTTTTGGAGGCACAACAAAACGAGCCAAGCACATGAAATAAAGGACTCTTTAAGAACAATGTTTAGATAAAAGAAGATTTTTACCTAGTGTGGGGACACCACTTTGAAAGAGACAGGAGGATTTACTTAGATACTACCCCAGCTCGCGAGATGAGGACATCTCGAATCTTTTAAGTGGGGGAGATTGTAAGGTCCCTCCCAAGCCATGTATGTATGTGTCTCTTTTAATATAATTTCAATAAGGAAAGAGAGTGTACTTAGAGAAGAGTGAGACAATAAGGCTAGAAACATTAAGAAAGTGTTAGAATAAAAGTATTAGCTCCAAAAATCCTAAAAGAAATAAAAAGATAAGAAAGTTTTATTAAGAGATAAGTATCCCCAAAAATAGAATTTCGAATTTAGGTGATAAGAGGTCATATTTAGAGTACTTTTACACATTTAGAGTCCATGCATACTAAAAATGTGGAAAAACAACGCGTTTCTAAAGATGGTGCATTTGTGGCTATATACAGACGTTTTTGCCTATTCTGCCCGCGTTGGCTTATAGACCAGATGCCTTCCCGTTCTTTTGACTAGTTATACAACTATATTCTGAGTTTTTATCAGAGAGTTATGGTCGGAACAGTTTGCTGTTTCTGTCTGGATCCCTACATAGAGAAAACTGTGAGAAGGCAGCAAGTAGCCTCAACGTAATCCTAGAGTTTGAGATGCATATATCCCTTCATTCTTATCTAATATCTCAGAAAATAAGCTTAGATTGCTATGGTCTTTCGGAGGAAGAGACCTAAACTCCATAGCTTTTCTTTTAGAGAAAGAATACTATGCTGTAGACCTGTAGGAGAAGGCTATTTTGCCATAGATCTTAGAAAGAGAGAAGAATCACAGTATGAGTAAGAGGAGATAAAGCTTGGAGATTATTGGATGATTTCAATCAAAGGACAAGGTATTAGAAGACTCTATTCTCATATGTCAAGTTCTAAAGCTCTTGTTAACAAGCAAGGACAACGAGATAAACCACAAATTTCTATAAGGTATATACATATTTTGTTTTTCAATTATATATCATTCTTAGGGGTTGAGATATGGCCCCGGCTTCTCTATTGATTGTTACAAGTGATCTATTTGATTGATTTACCATTTAAAGTTTGTATTCTTTTAAGCAATAATATATGCCTTAATAAAGAATGACTTATCACAATCTCAAGTTGAAATGCTAAAATCTTTGTGAAAAAGATTGTTTTCTTAAAGAAGGTGACATGGATCCTAGTCATATGGTTTAGTGAGTAAATGGATTGTTATCTTTGTTAAATTAAGGTACAGGTACAACTTCTCCCTGCCTTGACGCTGCCCCGTTCTTGTGCTTGTATAGCCGGACGGCGGAGACGTTAGTAAGGCCCGGAGTTGGCCCATGGTATCCCTCATACCATTGGGATAATGAGGTTTGCCGATTGAGGCGATTGATTATGATGCTGCCTAGTTCTGAGGGCCCAGGCTAGTGCGGTGAATTAGCCCACCCTAGTGTGCAGACATCCCTCTGAGGGGCGGGAGGATCGAGCGATGGAGCCTGAGAGGGCGACAGGCCGGCTTGAGTCCTCGCCAGCGGTCGACGATGAGGTGTATGGTCCCGTAGGGTTTTGCCCAGCATGTGGAGGCTGGAAGGCCGAATTCTAGATCATCGGCGGTATAAAGGAAAAGAATAAGAGAGCCAGTTTGGCTTGTATGAAATTGATTCATGTTTAAACTTTGTCTTTGGCATTATTGTATTGTGAAAAAAGGCTGTTTTAACAAACCTTGTGAAAAGGGCCTTAATTAAGGAACATGTTTATTTATGTCAAACAGTGTGGTAGGATTAATTAGAAAACAAATTGATGCGTGAGTAGGGTGGAAAGTGGGAGGATGGAATGCCCCGACGGCACCATCCTACGGACGGGTGGACCCGATTAGTCGGGTAGCTTTCCAACAGATTAAGTGAAAGCCCTATGCTAGATAAATAGGTTCTCAGGAAACTCTATTCTAGAAGACTAGGCCAGCGGCTGTGCCTTGCATGGATGAGGAAAAAAGCGTTGCCTCTAGAAATCAAGTCTTGTAGTTGCCCAATTTATGTGATCAATTATCCTATGGGTGATTTGATTTTAGAAGACCACGCTCCCTTTGCGGGATAGAACTAGGTCTTACCTATGAATCCTATCCTTGAATCTCTGTATGGTCAAGGTGTCGATGAGTAGGAAATTTTCTCTAAGATAAGACTTAGCGGACTATCTTAAGTGTTTCCCCTATTTGTGGAAGGGGGGAACCTTACATTATCAATAATTATGTGCCTTTCACACTTGCACAATTGGTGGTAGATTTTCTCTAAATTAGACCTGAACCCACTAAGGAGTTTTTAAGTCACAGAAAGACATGGTTCCAAAAAAATACAAAGTGAGACCTTTAAAACATCAGACTGATGTTTGATCATTCAAAATTACTTCTTGCAGATTTGCTTTAGGTTGGGCCAAAACTAGTTCATCTAAAGCTTGATCTGCTGGCTTTATCTAAAAATCATCCTTTTGTTTTGCTCTATAAGTGATTTTGAATCTTATATAGTGTTGATTTGAGATAAAAGGCAGTAAACCTCAGTACAAAGGTCTTGGCTACATTTGGTTTAGGGATTTGTTTTGACTTTTTCAACATTCCATGGGGCTAAATTGGCTACAAATTGCTAATCGCCTCACAATTTTGTTGTTCCTATTCTACCAAGGTTACATCCTTGTTATCAAACTGGTCTTCATAAGTATTTATTTGGAGAAGACTACAAGTTGATATTGCTTTGTCCTCGATTGAAATTAGGTTTGGCTTTTTCAAATTATTTATTTCCTATAGTAGACTTTTGATTTTATATAGGAGAAAAATATCATGTCTTTCTTCTATAGCATAAATCTCATGGGGCCTTTGGGCAAGCAAATTGATACTAGTTTCAATTTCAAGCATGAATCATTTTGGATTAGGATACATTATGGTCTCCCTAGCCACAAAAGACACTTCGAATGTCAATATCATCATCTACCATGCTCTCTAAAACTGCTCCTCTACAACTCTTTACATCAATATTTCACAGTGTATTTGAAATTTTGTACATCTGTCTGCCAATACAAACAATGCTATTATAGCTTTTGCGAAATCTGTATTTTTGTTGCCATGCTCTATCAGTTCTATAGATAATTGAATTTTGCTAATGTTTCATCTAGCAAATGCATTTGATGAAGATTGAGCAAACTATCTAAATATAGTTTATGAATCAAACTTTGAGAATGAATCTTCTCGACCAAATCATCCAACTTTGTATTGATGATTTCTATTTTCTTTTGGTATGAACTTCAATCTATCTGGCCTGGTGCCTTCATATTATATAGAAGAAGATACTAATTTATCATCAAAACCTTGGACGTTTGAAGTGGCAGTGGCATGCTTTGCTTCTTGCAGTGAAAATCCTGCATCTACTAGGTTTTTGATTAGTGAATCTTTTTCTTATCCCCTACACTCTATTTGGATAGAGTGCTCTATTTTTGTAGTATAGTCTTCTTCTATGGTACTTCATCTTTATCCTCTATGTCCTCATGTGGGGCATTTGTTAGTAGTGGTTTTTTCAAAGAAACAAACCTTTTCATGTTACCTGCTTCAACCAAAGCTAGTAGGACTACCTTGAGTTGCCTCGTGTAAGGTTCCTCCCTTCCAAAATAGGGGAAACACTTAAGATAGTCCACTAAGTCTTAACTTGGAGAAAATTTCATACTCATCAACACCTTGGTCATGCAGAGATTCAAGGATACGATTCATAGGTAAGATCTTGTCCTATCCCACGAGGGAGCATGGTCTTCTAAAAATCAAATCACCCATAGGGTAATTGATCATAACTTGGGTAACTACTTTTTTCCTCATCCATGCAAGGCACAGCCGCTGGCCTAGTCTTCTAGAATAGAATTGCCCGAGAACCTATTTATCTAACGTAGGGCTTTCACTTAATCTGTTGGAAAGCTACCTGACAAATTGGGTCCACCCATCCATAAGATGGTGCCGTCGGGGCATTCCATCCTCCCACTTTCCACCCTACTCATATGTCAATTTGTTTTCTAATTAATCCTACCACACTCTTTAACATAAATAAACATGTTGCTTAATTAAGACCCTTTTCACAAGGTTTGTTAAAACAACCTTTTTCTATAGAACAATAATACCAAAGATAAGATTTATACAAAAACGTTTATAATTGAATCAATTCCATATAAGCCAAATCGGCTCTCTTATTCTTTTCCTTTATATTGCCGATGATCTAGAATTCGGCCTTCCAGCCTCTACATGCTGGGTAAAATCCTAAGGGACCATACACCTCATCGTCGGGGCTGCTTGGCGCGAGGACTCAAGCCGGCCTGTCGCCCTCTCAGGCTCCGTTGCTTGATCCTCCCGCTCCTTAGAGGGATGTCTACGCACTAGGGTGGGCTTATTCACCATAATAGCTTGGGCCCTCAGAACTAGACAACATCACAATCTCTCACCTCATTCGGTGAACCTCATTCTCCCATTGGTATGAGAGATACCATGGGCCAATCCCAGGCTTTGCTAACAATGCCGCCCAGCTACACAAGCACGGAACGGAGTTAGCGTCAAAACTAGGAAAAACCTGCACTCTTTCTCTTAAAGATAACAATTTCAATCATTGAATATAGCATCACTTCAAATAGTACCTTCATACATTTTTTTCAAAGGAAAAGATACAAATCTTCTTTCTTCATTTATTGACATTAATATTAAAGAAAAAACTCTTTTTAAAAGATAACCTGGCCACTGTTCCTTTGTGAAATTCGCAATGTGGAATCTGCAACGGGAGGGTTGGAGCCGCATTAGGAGCATCTTCGCCAATTTCATTGTAGTGGCGTGCTTCTCTCGAGAGGCGATATTTTGGTGTTTTCAGGATGGAGCCATCATCATCATGAACACTGACTTGTAGAGCTCGGCGAAAATGTCTGGGATATTCCCCTAGTCGTTGGGGTGCAGACTGTTCATCAATCGGATGCTCGGTCGTGCATTTATTAAGATTTAAAGGTCGTCATGTTTAACTAAAAATAAGCAAAATTTACGTTTAAGCTTGATCCGGTGTCCGTTTTGGATGCTGTAAAATCCTATATTAGGGCAAAATCACACGGAGATTCAAAATTTGGACTCAAAATTTGAAGATTCTAAGTAGAAATGGCTCGTTTAATAAAATCACTAATTTTTACACCA
Organism: Cibotium barometz; assembly: GCF_041138505.1. NCBI lineage: Eukaryota > Viridiplantae > Streptophyta > Polypodiopsida > Cyatheales > Cibotiaceae > Cibotium > Cibotium barometz. The sequence continues at coordinate 56,398,072 of NC_141054.1, forward strand.
TAAAAACTCATAAATTCATCTATTACATGGACATTTTTTTACTAATGAAGATGGGCATGTTACATCCTTCCCCCCTTAAAGAAATCGAGATGTCCTCATCTCGTCATGAATTGGGGATAATCCTTTAAGAGTGTAGCTTCATCTTCCCAAGTTGCATCCTCTTTAGGGTAATCTTTCCACCGTACTAGATGTTCTACAAGAGTTCTACTTCAGAGTTGCCTTTCTCTAGAATCTATGATCCTACTGGGCTATAATTCAAGGACTCCTTGAGTAGGGATTAGAAACTTGTTCATTATCAAGAATATGATCGAGACTGGGTACATAAGGTTTTAACAAACTTACATGAAATATGTAGATTTTGATATGGGATAGGAGCTAGAGTTTATAGGCACTTTTACCTAGACACTTGATAACTGTGTAAAGACCACAATACCTAGGTCTGCGCTTCTTATATTTCCCAAGTGATAGAGAACTTCATTTGGCTCGCACTCGTAGAAGAACTTTGTCTCCTTCCTTGAAGATCCTTCAAACTTCTTGGTGTCAGTATAATGCTTTTTGCGCGGATCTTGAGTAGCTTTAATATCCTTTTGGATTGCCTTGGTCTGTTCCTCCATCTCCTCGAGCATTTTCCTAGATACCTCAACTCTTATGGTTAGATGAGAGAAATTTAGAGGAGATAAGCATTCTTTCCCATAGAGTGCTTTGAATGGTGACATTCCTATGCTCTGATGATAAGATGTATCGTAGGCAAATTCTACCAGAGGAAGGTATTGAATCCATCTTCTTGGTTCCTGTCCACAATATGCTCTGAGAGTGTCTTCAATTACCTAATTGACTCTCTCAGTCTAGCCATCAGTCTCTGGATGATAAGCTGTGCTAAAGCAAAGTTGAGTACACCAGGCTTGAAATAAGGACTGCCAGAACTTTGAAGTGAAGTCAGAATCCCGGTCACTTACTACTCTCTTTGGGAGACCATGATGTTTGAAGACTTCGTTGATGAATATTTGAGCAACATCATACGCTTTGAAGGTCTTCTTTGCTGGTATAAGGTGAGCTACTTTGGTAAGTAAGTCCACTACTACCAGAATGGAGTCATATCCTCCTTGTACAGTGGGGAGACTTGTGACAAAATCCATACCAATGCACTCCCACTTCATTTGGGGAATATCCAAGGGTTGAAGTTTCCCAAGCATCTTGACCTTTTCAGCTTTGATCCTTTGGCATGAGAGACATTGCTTCAAGTACCGAAGGACATCATTTTTCAAGCCTACCCAATGAAAGCTCCTTCTTACGGCATTTAATGTTTTTGCATAGCCTGGGTGTCCTGCAGCGGGACTATCATGAGCTTCATGGAGGATTAGTTTCTTTAAAGTAGGATCCTTAGGGATACATAGCCTTTGCTTGAAGTAGAGGCTTTCTTCATGAGTGGAGTATCCCTTGATTAGATTCTTCTCTTTCTCTGAATTTCCCCCTTCTTCTACTACTAACTTCACCATCCTCTGATAATCTGGATCATGAGATGAGACTTCTTTCACCTTGACCAGTAGTATGATGGGATCATTTAGCATTGAAATTTTCCCCTTCTTCTACTACTAACTTCACCATCCTCTGATAATCTGAATTTCCCCCTTCTTCTACTACTAACTTCACCATCCTCTGATAATCTGGATCATGAGATGAGACTTCTTTCACCTTGACCAGTAGTATGATGGGATCATTTAGCATTGAAATTTCACTTAAGAAAGATTTGCGGCTAAGTGCATCTATTACCACATTATCTTTCCCAGGGCAGAATTTGATATCGAAGTCATATTCTTGTAGAATTTCAATCCATCTCCTTTGTCGCATGTTGAGGTTAGGCTGGGTGAAGATCCACTTTAGACTTTTGTGGTTAGCTACATGTTGGAATTTTCTCCCCAAGAGAAAATGTCTCCATAATGTGAGGTAGTGAACAACTACTAAGAGCTCCAAATTACGGGTGGCATAATTTGCTTCAGCTTGCGGGAAATATAAGCGTCTGGTCTTCCTTCTTGGCCTAAGATACCACCAAGTGCTAGACTACTGGCATTAGTAACCACTTCAAATTCCTTGGTGAAATCTGGAAATTTCAAGACTCGGGCAGAAGTAATAATGGCCTTGAGCTGATCAAAACTGTTTTGATGGATTGGCAGCCAAACTATTTTGCAATCCTTCTTAGGAAGATCCGTCAAGGGTGCAGCTACCAAGGCATAATCCTTGATAAAAATCCTATACCATCTTGTGATTTCCAAAAACCCATGAACTTCACGAACTGATTTAGGGGGTGGCCACTCCAATATATCTTTGACCTTGGCGGGGTCAACTAAGATGGCATCTTTGGAGACGATGAACCCAGGATACTCAATTTGATGAGTAAAGAAAGTACATTTACTCTTCTTGGCATAGAGTTTATGTCTACGCAGTAATTGCAGAACCCTATGCACATGCTCCTCATGCTCTTCCATTGATTTGGAGTAGATTAAGATATATAAAAAAACAAGCACAAATTCATCCAAGTAAGGACATAATATATCTTACATTAGGCGGTTGCAGGTTGCAGGAACATTGGTAAACCCGAATGACATTAGAGTAAACTCATAGTGGCCATAACGAGTATTGAAGGCTATCTTGGATATATTTGCTTCCTTGACTCTGATTTGATAGTAACCAGACCTCAAATCTATTTTTGAAAAAACTTTGGCTCCATGAAGCCTGTCAAGAAGCTCGTCGGGGGATAAGATACTTATTCTTGACATTGACTTGATTTAGCCCCCCTCGATAATCTATGCAGAGGCGGAGAGTTCCGTCCTTCTTTTGGAAAAGAACAGGTGTCCCCCAAGGAGAGCTACTAGGGCATACAAATCCTTGCTCAATGAGTTGGGAAAGTTACTCTTTAAGTTCAATGGCTTCAGGGAGGGACATTTTATAGGGCATTTTTGAGACGGGTTGAGCTCCAGGGATCACTTTGATTTCATGATCGACTTGTCGAGGAGACGGTAGCCTTGTAAGCTCGTCAGGGAAGATGTCACAGAATTCTTAGAGCCAAGAGGGTTCTTTCTCCTTACTAGGTTCAATGGCTTTGTTGAGCTTGACTAAGAAAACTTGCTGACCCTTACGTGCTCCCTTGAGAAGATGTTTTGCCTTAACTACCTTGGATTTAGATTTTCATGTTTTTCCCTGAACGGATACTACTTGGCCATGCTCATTTTCAAAAGTGATACTCCCCTGGTTACAGTGAATGCTAGCTTTGTTTGCTATTAACCAGTCTATCCCAAGGATTCCATCATAAATTCCTAATGGCAAGACTCTAAAGTGGCCATGAGATTCTTCTAGGCTGTTTTTTGGCCCAAGTTTAATTTTTGCAAACACCTAGGAGAAAGAAATGAATGGGTACTACCACAATCAATCAAAAGCTGGAATGGCTTACCGTGATGAGTGGCTGGGGTTTGGATTACACGAAATTGTTTATTCGGACCTTGGTGTTCTATCGTCGCATCATGGACAGTGGCGCGGTCTTCTTCAGCTATTTCCAAGGTCGGTTCTTCACTTATAGTACATGCGGTTCTAGGAACTGCTCCTCCGTGGCCTCTGTCACGTCCACTGCCTCTTGCACCTTGGTGGATAGGGGTTCCACGGCCTTGATTTTCTCTGCCACCTTAGGGAAATGATGTTGCCAGCTTGGGACAGTTGGCCCTAAAGTGTCCCGGCTTATTGCATTCAAAACACAGAGGGCCTTCTTTGGAAGAAGCAGCATACGAGCGGGGGACGAAAGAGTTGCTTTGTTGCCCTTTGTTGTAGTAGGGGAAATTCTGTTGGGGTTTCCTGTAGGGCTGATCTTTAGGATTTTCCTCCTTAGGGTAAGATCTCTTTTGAGGCTAAGCTTTGTCTGTCGTCATTTCTTTCACAAGGGGATTTTCTCGTATGACGTGCTTGGTCTTATTGCTTTAAGGCGGGAATCTAAGGGTTCATTTAACCCTTGGCAGAAACAAGCAACTTGTTGGGAAGTAGTCATAGCTGGGGCATACTTTTGAAGAGTGATAAATTTGGACTTAGTAGTCTCAAGAGTTAAGCTGCACTGCCTAAGACTAAAAAACGCATTCATCTTTATGGATTCATGGGATGCGGGAAGATATCTTTCCTTCACGGCTTGCTTGATGTCTTCCCACGTTTGAGAATACTCGGTGACTCCCTTGTCATAGCACCACTATTTCCACCAGATTTTAGCATCTCCGGTGAGGCGAAACCATGCAAGCATAGACTGATTTGCTGCTCCAGTGCCAGCAATAGAGAAATAATCATCCATCGCTTCAACCCAGACTTCAGGATCCTTATCAATTTTTTTAAACCTTCTTCTTTAAAGGAGGGAGGTTGAATTTGCTTAAGTAGGAGCTTCTTTTCTTGGATATCAGTGTAAAGCGCATTGGGAAGTGGAGGCTGGATCGCCCTGGTCATCATTGTAAAAAAAAATTGAGATTACACGATTCATACTTTGCACAATGCTTAAGCTTTTTTTTTATAGAGTAAAACATTGAAATCATTTGATTTCCAAATATTTACAAGGACAAGTTTTATTACAAAGATTTGAGACTAATATAATTAGTCTTATTTGTCATGAAGGAAAATTCCTAAGCTCGACTATGACATAAGGGTAGAGCGGTCCACATAGGTGAAGTATGGGGGTTCTGCTGTAGTTTCTAAGACTCGAAAGAACTGATGGTAAGGGTGGTAGACTTTGGATTGGGATAGGTCCCAACACAGCTACTCTGTCGGGGCAAGTAAGATTTGCATCACTTGGTCATACACCCATCGATCCTGAGGTATGCAAATTCCATCTATAGTCACTGAGATGTCAGGCTTGGGAGTACCGACGACGAACCAAAATAAATGGACCATCTTCAACTTTTCAATCCAACGAATCTGCTTGAGGTCGGTGGTAAGGTTCCCAATTCGATATGCTCGAATGAAGAAATATCTCGGCCCGCCACTCCAGAAATCTCTACCCCATCCTCTGTCAATACGAGAGAAATGGGGGAGGGACATCTTCTCTAGTATCTGCACCATGGTATCAAGGAACTCGAAATTTGAGGAGTGACTAGCAGTCTCGAAGATGCATTGGAAAACTAGAAACTTTGAGTAGGCATCTTCCTCTTCCTACAATCGTTCAAACATAAATTCAACTTGTTTTTAGTAAGGTGTTTTTATTAATTAGCATTATGTTAGGTAAAACATACATTGTAAAACATTCCTTAAATGGAAAGTCCTAGGAGCTAAGATCGACTCTGATATACTAATTGTAAGGTTCCCCCCTTCCAAAATAGGGGAAACACTTAAGATAGTCCACTAAGTTTTAACTTGGAGAAAATTTCATACTCATCGACATATTGACCATGCAGAGATTCAAGGATACGATGATTCATACGTAAGACCTAGTCCTATCTCATAGGGGGGAGCATGGTCTTCTAAAAATCAAATCACCCATAGAGTAATTGATCATAATTTGGGCAATTACTAATCTTGATTCCTATAGAAAATGCTTTTTTCCTTATCCATGCAAGGCACAACTGCTGGCCTAGTCTTCTAGAATAGAATTACCCGATAACCTTTTTATCTAGCGTAGGGCTTTCACTTAATCTATTGGAAAGCTACCCGACTAATCGGGTCTATCCATCCGTAGGATGGTGCCGTCGTTGGGGCATTCCATCCTCCCACTTTCCACCCTACTCGCGTCAATTTCTTTTCTAATTAATCCTACCACACTGTTTGACATAAATAAACATGTTTCTTAATTAAGGCCCTTTTCACAAGGTTCATTAAAATAGCCTTTTTCCACAGAATAATAATGCCAGAGATAAGATTTATAAAAAAAAAGTTTATAATTGAATCAATTCCATACAGGCCAAACCGGCTCTCTTAGTCTTTTCCTTTATACTGTCGATGATCTAGAATTCGGCCTTCTAGCCTCTACATGCTGGGCAAAACCCTACGGAACCATACACCTCATCGTCGGCCCCGCTGGGAACGAGGACTCAAGCTGGCCTGTCGCCCTCTCAGGCTCCGTCTCTCAATCCTCCTGCCCCCCTCAGAGGGATGTCTACGCACTAGGGTGGGCTTATTCACTGCACTAGCTTGGGTCCTAAGAACTAGACAGCATCACAATCTCTCGCCTCATTCGGCGAACCTCATTCTCCCAATGGTATGAGGGATACTGTTAACCTATGATGGACATTGAGACGTACTATGTTTTACATCATTAATTTAAATATTCTGAGTCATGGGCCAGGCTTGTCGCTCGGCACCATATGTTAAGGATAAAGGGATTGGGTGATCGCGCCGATGAGAGACGCACCTTGAATATCAGCAGGGTAAGGGTTAGGATCGGCCGGCCATGTATGGACGCCCATGTGTGAATGGCCAAGTCACCTATAAGAGTCAAATGTAACCCTAAAACTCTCATTCTCATGTGTTGAATACAAGAGTGCTCTTGTCTTATCCTCTTGGTTTCCTTCTCCTGCGTGTGTGTGTGTGTGAGAGAGAGAGAGAGAGAGAGAGAGAGAGAGTGAGAGAGCGATCGAGCACTGTGTAGTGGCATGGCGGCGGCGAGGCGATAGAGCGACGACGGCGGCTCCTCCTTCACTGCGACGCGGGAATCCTTCACGACGGTGATTTGAGCGGTGAGTGACACACGTTTGCATTCTGTTTGAGCTTGCTTTCCTGGTTGTATGCTTGTAGCCATTCGTGGCTCGCATACGGTGTTCGGCAAGCCCCCAGCTACAACCTGTGCGGCAAAAGCACACAGATACCATGGGCCAATTCCAGGCTTTGCTAACGATGCCGCCCGCCGGCTACACAAGCACGGAACGGAGTTAGCGTGCGTCGAAACTAGGAAAAACGTGCACTCTTTCTCTTAAAGATAACAATTTCAATCATTGAATATAGCATCACTTCAAATAGTAGCTTCTTACATTTTTTCAAAGGAAAAGATGCAGATCTTCTTTCTTCATTTATTGACATTAATATTAAAGAAAAACTCTTTTTAAAAGATAATCAAGCTAAATTGGCCACCGTTCGTTTGTGGAACTTGTAAATGGGAGGGTTGGAGCCGCATTAGGAGCATCTTCGCTGATTTCATTGTTGCGGCGTGCTTCTCCTGAGGTGATATTTTGGCATTTTTCAGGATGGAGCCATCGTGAACCCAACTTGTAGAGCTCGACGTTGCGATCGTAATGCTTCAGTCAGATCTCGATTCCGAGATCATTTGCTCACTTTATGAGGAAAAAACTACAGCACGTGAACCCTCTCTAAGGTAGAAAACCTCTTTCTAAAGTCCATGCAAATGGGGGGGGGGGAATTTGTGAGATGTCCTTAAGGAGAATGCAAAAAAGTTTTGCTGAGGGATGAGGGGTGCTGCTATAATTCTCTCCACACGGGGGCGGGGGGGGGGGAAGAAGAGTTGACACTCTCTCTTCACAAGGGTGGGCTAGCTGAAAATTGGCAGATTAGGGGGTGCTAAGAGGGGGGCCAGCAAGGGATGGCTGCAGGTAGTGTATCAAGTACACTGTGCAGGTACAAAAGGACGGTACAAACGGCAGCACGGCCTTATGTAAAGTATAGGCTACGCAGGAATGCGTGCTGGCCATGGAGCCCCTTGGGGTTTATATAGCTCTAGTGGGATACGGGTGTGGGCGCTGCGCAGAGTACGATCGAAAGGACGGTGTACCGTCAAAGGATGCGGATCAGTGGTCTGCATGGACGTGGGGAAAGATACGGTGGCGGTGAACAGGGAGAGGAGTGGTACGCATATACTCTATTTGGCCACAGGTAGCATGGGTGTCCACATAGCGGTGCGTGGCCATTGTATGGGTGCCTTGGTGAGTGTGTACGATCCTTTTTTTTTGGGCGGGGTCCCTAAATTTAGAGTGCCAGACTGCCCCAGGGGGTGAATTTTTTTTTCAACAAAAATGTTTGGGATGTTCCCCTGGTCGTTTTGGGGTGTAGACCATTCATCAATCGGATGCCCGGTCTTGGATTTATTAAGGTTTAAAGATCGTCGTTTTTAACTAAAAATAACCAAAATTTGCATATAAGCTTGATCTTGTGTCCGTTTTAGATGCTGTAAAATCCTATATTAGGACAGAATCGCACGCAGATTCTAAATTTGGACTCAAAATTTGAAGATTCTAAGTAAAAATGGCTCGTTTAATAAAATCACTCATTTTTACACCATAAAAACTCATAAATTCATTTATTACATGGACATTTTTTTATTAATGAAGATGGGCATGTTACACCCGGTGGCTTTTTCTTGTTTTTGTCTCATCAATTTCATTAATTATCTTGGAACATAAACAAAAATTGACTTTATTCGTTGATTCTGCTTCATGTGATAGAGTGAAGTTATCCTTGGACATATAGTCCTTGTTTGCTCAAACCATTTCTTTAGTCTCATTAGTTGAACTTTCTAAAGGGTTTTTTTTTTAGTTTTTTCTCTCCATTTTTGGTTCATAGCTCTTATGTCAATCGTTTTTTCTTGTAAAATCTTCTTAGGTACACATTTTTGAACCTTGTTGCTTTGGGTAGTACTGTACTTTGGAAAGCTCTTATGGCTAGGCTTTTTGTTAGTCGTTGCTTTGCCACATTCTATTGGCACCCAAACTTGGAGTAGTAGTGTCATAATAGCCTTAGGATTTTAATAGCTTTAGCATTGGCAATTTTTATTATTTTTTGGGTATCTTTTATGGGCATTTTGGCATTATTTATTTTTGTCCTCCTTTGTCCTTTTTAGGACCAGTCAGCCAGCTTCCTAGAGGGGGTATATATATGCCCCCATGCCCTCACTCATTCATTCATTCATTTCCTTTTCTTCTCCATCCACAAGCCCTACCCACAAAGCCACATAGTGCTCCACGCAGGGCTGTTGTACTTGCTTCATATATTAATTTCTGTGTTTCTCTCATTCTCATTCTCTTATCTCCATACTGCTTCTGCACGCACCCTAACATGGTATCAGAGCACCAGGCATCTTTCCGGAGTTTTTCATCGCAAAGAAGCTGCCGATTTTTGCGTTTTCTAGAGGCGGCCAGCATTGTCATTATCAAAGGGGTGCTACGTTTCATCAAGGCGGTCTGTTTTTCCAGGCATCGGGCATCATCATACGGAGGTGTGTTTTTTTGCTTCCCGGTTGTTGGACTGATTAGGTGGTTGCGTTTCTGCTCCGCCTCCTCTCTACAGCCCTAGGGAATGCGCTTCAGTCCCTCTTCCCTCCTTTTTCAGTTACCCTTCTTTTCCTTGATGATCAGTCAACAAATATTGGCTGCGTTTTACAGCCTCCCACCCTCCTTTCTGACGGCCCTTCCTCTACACTTCAGCCTCATCTTCCTCGTCCTCTTTGCTTTCCCTCATCATCCCCAGGGATTGCGTTTTCTGTTTGGTGCTGCCTGAGAGAGAGAACACTCCATATAGATGGGTCTTTGTGGCTGATCTACAGTCCTCTTCTTGGGTGCGTTTTTTGAAGTAGTAAGTACTCTTTATAGCATTCTATTGTGGGCTCATGGTTGATGACATCGTGGAGGAACAACCCTTGCTTCAAGCACCTTCAGTGCATATACCCATTCTTCCCAATATTACCAAATCTTCAAAGCTGGATGGCACCAATTTTGACCTATGGAAGCTCAAGGCCATGTCTATTCGAGACATGACCTTTGGGAGGTAGTCACTACCCGTATACTTTGGCCAGATGCCTCAGCAGAGATGGCTTCATCTCGTACTTTGTAGGAGGTAGCTTTATGGGACCGATTCAATGCTCGAGTTAGATCCTTCATCTTCATGAACTGCCAAGATGCAGTTCTCACCCATATCAAGTCTTATACCATGGCTTATCAGATATGGAAGAAGCTCAAGGACCTCTATGAGGTCAAGACCTCTACCAAGCGCATGTCTTTGGAGGTGCAACTTGCAAAGATAACATGTACTAATTCATCTTCCATGCGAGATCACATCAACCAAATGGAGTTGTTGTTGAGTCAGATAGCGTCTTGTGGCAAGAACATTGCCTCAACGGATATGGCAACTAAGCTACTTGCTTAGTTGCCTCTCTAGTTTGACAACCTATACTCTTCACTTCTTGCCTCCAACTGGACAGAGGACATCACATGGGAGGATCTTGTTCCTATGATCTTGGAGCAGGAGGCCCAGTTCCTACAAAGAGATGGTGGTAGCAACAAAGGCTGTAAACCGGCCTCTGATATACCAAAGGGCGGTGGAACAAACATTTGCACATAAAACACTTCAACACCATTGAGGACCTAGAAAAGGAAAACAAAAAGGGGGAGCTAGAGTGCTCCTGCAAATAGTACACGGACACCGATTGGCCCCAAATCGCAGTGGCGCCCCTTGCGGTATTTCTTTAATTGATTATAAGAGCTTTGATTACAATATAAGGCTGGAAACTCAGCCGTCCCCGTAGAACTCCTGAAGCCTGCAAAGAACCTGCATCTGGCTTCTTGTCCACACGGCATCCACAAATAAATCCAGCCATTGTTCACATCGAAAGACTCTTCACATTGAGTCTGCATATAGAAGCTTTCTCCCATGATCAGGGCTGCCACAACCATCCATAGCCTCTCACACTATGAACAGCATCATACCCTGACACATCCAGTGCTTCTGCATCACAACACAAACTCCCAAACTGTCTCTCAAAAGAGAACTCGCATCACAGCACAGCATACCATACAGCGACACACATGTACAAACCCTCTCTACCATCCAAGGGTACTATCCATCTCTGTCTCATGGATTTCCTGTCCCCTGTCCTATCAGTAGCAAGGCTGTACCATACATGTGTCCACTCCTGTACCTTCTGCCTGCATGTGACCTATCTCCTGGAGAAACCCAAAAACATGTTTCTTCGCCAACAACGACATACATCTAGTCACCTGTTCCCTCATGAAACATCTGGCAACATAGAGATGCCCATAGCTGTAGGTCCCACTGTTCCTTTCTAGCAGGAAGAAAGCAATCTACTCCATGAGCACGCAGCCATGCGAGCTTGCTTCACTCCCATGCCAAGAAACATAACCACATGACCTGTACTTGCAGCCAAAAACCCAAGCACATGGCTGAATTTGCGACCAAACAAAAACAGCCCATAAACTGTCCCAAAACAGTCCTGAATCAAAGCATAGAAAAGCTGAAAGTCTCATCAGTTGAACGCCATCGTCATGATGTCTATGTTCATGAATATCCAGTCTCTGTCCATCTTTGTATCCAGAAAAACCAACCCTTGTCTACTCTTCAGCAGAGGGAGAGAGAGAGAGAGAGAGAAAGGAGGCCTGTGTCTCTGTTCTGAAGCACAGCACAGTAGCCAGCCCTTTAGTCTCTAAAAAGCATGCGCCTGAAGCTACTGTAGCATAGCCCGCCTGCAGCCCTTCTGCTGTCCATACAGGCTTGCATCAATCACCTAAACCAGCCGCCAACCAATCTGCAGCAGCCGTACAGTTCTGCCACGTGGACTGTACCTGCACATGCGCCGCCTTCAATCTGCAGCAACCTGATCTGCACCGTCTGTACCTGCATCGCCTAAATCTGCACCTGCAGCAGTCTGATCTGCCACGTGGACAGCACCTGCACAGCAGCCGTACAGTCCTGCAGCAGTCGTACAGTTTTGCTCAGGTCCTTCTGTGCGCAGCCAGCATGCAATCCACCTCTTCCCAGAAAAGCACACCCTTCCTCTTCAGATAGGCGCCTGAATTTCCAGATGAGCAGCCCCGTGTCTCTTCAGGCGACCAGCCCTCCTCAGAAAAGCACCTGTGCCTGCTGTAGGGATAAGCGCCTCTTTTGCCTGCTAGCCCTCCTTTTACCCAAAAAGCACACGTGGCCCCAAATATAGCATAAGGGCCACGTTTCTTTAATAAAGGGCTTAATAAATGATTTTAAAGGTTTTTAAACCTTCAAAGCTAAAATTCCTTTGTCCCCTTTCACACATGGGGTTATCCACACATGGGCTTCCATCTTCACTCCCACCTGATGCCATTTCACACTGTCCACCATGTCCCCGTGCACATCTGCATCTTGTCCAGAGAAAAACACAGGGTCGTGACATACCCCCCTCTTGAAAAATGGCAAGCGTCCTCGATTGCACTCAATGGCACAGTAAAGCATCTCATGAGCAAAGATACCCCATATGGCAAAAACAATGGCCTTCCAATGCATCTGGGTGATAAAATAATCATCCTGCACAATAAGCCACACTGTCCTCTTGCTTGTTCCTTCAGAACCTACAGCAAAAGTCTAAAACCAAATGGAAACACGTTAACGGTGTTAGCCAAAAACAAAACCATGCATCATTCTACATATGACACACATATGCATGACACACATATGCATTCGCAAACAATATGCTCCTCAAAATGCTCTACCTACTCCAAAGTAACAGTCTAAGGGCTGCTCGCAAGCCTTACGCCCATGGGCATCCCGCAGGACCCACGACTGAAGGTAAAACATGAGCATATGCAAGCACTCAATGCATCCAAACACTACATCTACCAAGTACTTTCCCACATATGTCTCATGGCCATCCCGCAGGAGTCACACCCATGAACATAATAAAGCACTTGATGTATCATACCAACATACATGCAGCACGTGACACAATGCAGAGTATTTCCCAATGTATTCTCAATGGTACCAGGATCCAATGGCACCAGAATACAAAAATACCTCTACCTCAAAAAGTGTATGCATACATGCACAAACAAAGTTCGATCCATATTTCCATGAACCAAACCAACTCTAGGACTGCTCGCAAGACTTATGTCCTCCATAGAGTTATCCATAGTTGCAGTTAGAGTTCCAGGTGCGCGCGACTGTGAACCTTACTCAACCACCATCTCTTGTGACTAGTACACAATATCATAGAAGTCCCATAAGCAGATGTACTGTCAGCCTCAGTACCTTCGGGTGAATACAAAGATGTCACCAAGCGACTCCTAGATAGCAAATGAGCCTGTCTGTAACAAGGGAGCGGAGGTGCTACCCCCCTCTTGAGCATCAGGCAATGCTCCAGACCTATGCTCTGCTGAACCTGAATGAGCCGTAACAAGAGTCGACTCCAACTCATAGGCATCAAGATAAAGCTGCAACTCCTGAGGTGAATCTGCTAAGTCACCCTCCTCCATCCACTTCGCATCCATCAGTGAACCTCCTCCATCCACTTCGTATCCATCAGTGAACAGCTCTTGAACTTCACAGGATAGCGACGGGAAACCTTACCCTGTACCTAATGTGCCAGTATCTACTCAGGAATAAGAACCTCGTCAAGTTCCTCCACTTCCATCTGAGCCTCATCTGATACATCCTCAGGCACCCAAAACCTGCTTGCACTCCACCCAAGTGGTAAGCACAAGTCCTCGATGAAGCATAGTAGATCACCACTGCTAAACATAGAAAGAAATTGTCTTCCGAACCCATGAAGCCTCTATGAAGATACCACCGGTGACAAACTGTCGAATGCCATAGCCTTCAACGCATCTCCTGCACCATAACACTTCAACTGCTTCTTGTTCCTGGCCGACTACTTCTTGTCCTTGGTGTCTTTTCTCCTGAGCTTCATCTTCTGCTCTTGCTCTTTACCTCATATAGGCAAAGACACAATCCTGCACTTTGTCCTGCACTTCCTTTTCACTTTCCTCATGTTGAAGCTTTTGATGTGACTCTCATGAGACAACCACGAGCTCGCCTCCTTAGGAAAGTTGGCGATTGTCCCGACCAAAGCAACCACGGACTCGCCCACTTGAGAAAGTCGACGATGTGTCCCGGCAACGGAACCTTGTAAACCGGCCTCTGATATACCAAAGGGCGGTGGAACAAACATTTGCACATAAAACACTTCAACACCATTGAGGACCTAGAAAAGGAAAACAAAAAGGGGGAGCTAGAGTGCTCCTGCAAATAGTACACGGACACCGATTGGCCCCAAATCGCAGTGGCGCCCCTTGCGGTATTTCTTTAATTGATTATAAGAGCTTTGATTACAATATAAGGCTGGAAACTCAGCCGTCCCCGTAGAACTCCTGAAGCCTGCAAAGAACCTGCATCTGGCTTCTTGTCCACACGGCATCCACAAATAAATCCAGCCATTGTTCACATCGAAAGACTCTTCACATTGAGTCTGCATATAGAAGCTTTCTCCCATGATCAGGGCTGCCACAACCATCCATAGCCTCTCACACTATGAACAGCATCATACCCTGACACATCCAGTGCTTCTGCATCACAACACAAACTCCCAAACTGTCTCTCAAAAGAGAACTCGCATCACAGCACAGCATACCATACAGCGACACACATGTACAAACCCTCTCTACCATCCAAGGGTACTATCCATCTCTGTCTCATGGATTTCCTGTCCCCTGTCCTATCAGTAGCAAGGCTGTACCATACATGTGTCCACTCCTGTACCTTCTGCCTGCATGTGACCTATCTCCTGGAGAAACCCAAAAACATGTTTCTTCGCCAACAACGACATACATCTAGTCACCTGTTCCCTCATGAAACATCTGGCAACATAGAGATGCCCATAGCTGTAGGTCCCACTGTTCCTTTCTAGCAGGAAGAAAGCAATCTACTCCATGAGCACGCAGCCATGCGAGCTTGCTTCACTCCCATGCCAAGAAACATAACCACATGACCTGTACTTGCAGCCAAAAACCCAAGCACATGGCTGAATTTGCGACCAAACAAAAACAGCCCATAAACTGTCCCAAAACAGTCCTGAATCAAAGCATAGAAAAGCTGAAAGTCTCATCAGTTGAACGCCATCGTCATGATGTCTATGTTCATGAATATCCAGTCTCTGTCCATCTTTGTATCCAGAAAAACCAACCCTTGTCTACTCTTCAGCAGAGGGAGAGAGAGAGAGAGAGAGAAAGGAGGCCTGTGTCTCTGTTCTGAAGCACAGCACAGTAGCCAGCCCTTTAGTCTCTAAAAAGCATGCGCCTGAAGCTACTGTAGCATAGCCCGCCTGCAGCCCTTCTGCTGTCCATACAGGCTTGCATCAATCACCTAAACCAGCCGCCAACCAATCTGCAGCAGCCGTACAGTTCTGCCACGTGGACTGTACCTGCACATGCGCCGCCTTCAATCTGCAGCAACCTGATCTGCACCGTCTGTACCTGCATCGCCTAAATCTGCACCTGCAGCAGTCTGATCTGCCACGTGGACAGCACCTGCACAGCAGCCGTACAGTCCTGCAGCAGTCGTACAGTTTTGCTCAGGTCCTTCTGTGCGCAGCCAGCATGCAATCCACCTCTTCCCAGAAAAGCACACCCTTCCTCTTCAGATAGGCGCCTGAATTTCCAGATGAGCAGCCCCGTGTCTCTTCAGGCGACCAGCCCTCCTCAGAAAAGCACCTGTGCCTGCTGTAGGGATAAGCGCCTCTTTTGCCTGCTAGCCCTCCTTTTACCCAAAAAGCACACGTGGCCCCAAATATAGCATAAGGGCCACGTTTCTTTAATAAAGGGCTTAATAAATGATTTTAAAGGTTTTTAAACCTTCAAAGCTAAAATTCCTTTGTCCCCTTTCACACATGGGGTTATCCACACATGGGCTTCCATCTTCACTCCCACCTGATGCCATTTCACACTGTCCACCATGTCCCCGTGCACATCTGCATCTTGTCCAGAGAAAAACACAGGGTCGTGACAAAGGCTCCAAGGTGTTTACCGCTCAGAAGGGGCAATCCAAAGGGAAAGGGAAGCAAGATTCATCAAAAAAGGCGAAAGAGGGTGAGAAAGAGAAGACCAAGTCTGAGGTGGAGTGTGCCCATTACAAGAAGACAGCGCATACTATGGATCAATGCTACAAAAAGCACCCCAACCTTAGACCTTCATGGTGGAGAGAGAAGTCCAAAGTCAAAGATACAGGTTCTTCTACAGCCGCAACCATGGAAGAGGGGTATTCCTCTCGATTACAAAGTTGAGAGTCTAGCGAGGCTGCATTGGCCTCTTCTGAGCCTCGACCTTGGTATGTGGATAGTGGCGCTTTCAGCCACATGACCTATCGATGCACGATTGGATTCAGAACCTTCATGACAAGTCCGGCAATGTCACTATTGGAGATAGGTCCACTCTTCGAATACAAGGATCCGGCATTATTCCTCTCGTTCCAAATGGCAAAGGACACAGGTCAAATGTTAAGGTCCTTTATGTTACAGATTTGGGATTTAAGCTTTTGTCTGTGAGTTCTCTTACCATGCTAGGTACCCATATCATCTTTGATGAGCATTCTGTCATCGTTGAGGATCATGATATAGGGCAGCCTCTATGGCAAGGAGTGTAAGAACGTGGCCTATACAAACTCACCGCTCTTATGGCCAAATCAATAGGTGAGACATGAGTTTTGTGGCATTCAGAGGTCACTCATGAATGACTGTCCTACTAGGGCATGGCGTGTACTTAGATGGTCCTTTTAGAGATAGTCCAAGATTTTGGAGTTACCGAGCTTCCAGAGACCAGCCAAGATGGCTTGAGGAGATCCCAGAGACTTTAGCAGTAGGGTCAACAGATCAGTTAATGGTACCAGTACCATAGGCGGGCTCGTATGACTATTCACTTTAGTGCATGAAAGCCGTATAAGGTATATATTTTAAAACGTTGCTGCGGATATTGTCTGATGGTGCTGGAGTCTGGGCTGCACCGTCCCGGCCCACCGATGCACGAAAATCGAAAAAAATCGACTCGACTGACACATGTGAGGGTGAACTATGCACTCATATCGTGAGTTTTACAGGATAGTGAGCCAACTAGCATTTGAGCAGGCTCTATCATGTTTGGAGGCCTGCTATGGAGGCAGAGTTGGATTCCATTGAGCGGAATCAAACATGGGAGTTGGTCCCACGGCCTACACGGCGGAAGGTGATTGGAGTCTGATGGGTCTATAAGACCAAGTATCGTTCACATGGCAAATTGGATAAGCACAAAGCTTGTCTTGTTGTCAAGGGTTATGCCTAGAAGTTTGGCTTGGATTTTCAAGAAACCTTTGCACCTACGGCCAGGATGACCACCATCAGGACAGTGATTGCTCTCGCAGCTCATCATCATTGGCCCATTTATCAGATGGACGTAAAGTCTGCCTTCCTCAACGGAACTCTATAGGAGGAGGTCTATGTTGAGCAGCGCCCAGGATTCCTTATTCCAAGAGTAGAGGATATGGTCTACCGTTTACGGAAGGATTTATATGGTCTCAAGCAGACACCTAGAGCATGGTACCAACGTATTGATAGCTTTTTCATTCAGACTGGTTTTCAGAGATCGGATTCAGATCCTAATCTCTACATCTACAGAGAAGGAGGGGTCGTTACTCTTATTATTCTTTATGTGGATGATTTGATTCTTACTGGGAGCCACAATGCGCATATTGCTCACACTAAGGAACAGCTTGGCCAGGAGTTTGAGATGACAGATCTTGGACTTCTTCATTTCTTCCTCGGCTTGGAGATCTTCCAGACTCATGATGGTATTTTTGTGTCTCAGCATAGATATATCTGTGAGCTTTCAGAGACATTTGAAATGGTAGTTTGTCGCCCCATTTCTTCCCCCATGGACCCGGAGCAGAAGCTGTCCCACAGAGGCAGCTAGTGACTTTACAAATGGGACCTTGGTTGGGTCTCTCAATTTTCTCATTCATTCGAGACCTGGCATTTCTTTTACAGTGGGCATACTCAGCTCATTCATGGACACCCCTTTATTGGTGCATTGACAGGCAGCACAGCAGGTATTGCGATATTTGTAGAGTACTGAGTCCTATGGCATGTATACCCAGGGGATTACTCTTAAAGGATGGTCAGATTCTGATTGGGCTGGAGACGTCGACACACGGAGATCGACATCTGGATTTTGCTTTACTCTTAGATCCGGAGCTATTTCATGGAGTTCTAAGAAGCAGCCTACAGTGGCATTGTCTTCTACAGAGGCTGAGTACCGAGCGGCATCTGTAGCTGCTCAAGAGGTGGTTTGGCTTAGATGACTGCTTTGCAGAGATTGGGTTCCCATAGACGGCGCCTACCTTGATTCATTTGTGACAACCAGAGTTGCTTGGCAATTGCCAAGAACCCAGTATTCCATGCTCGGATGAAGTATAGTGAGATACAGTATCATTTTATTCGAGAGCAAATTATGGCACGGGAGATTCTCATTGAGTATTGTCCTTCCAAGGAAAATGCAGTGGATTTGTTTACATAGGCCCTTCCACAACCCTCCATGGTTACTCACTTCAGCTCCTTAGGCTTTATCCCACACCCAGGATCTGAGAGGGGGGGGACTGTTAGCATGAATCATCTCCTGGTTGTGAGCCCTATCACTGAGTCAGTGGGGGACATAGGAGCTCTGATTATTTTTAGGTAGCATTGGCTATTTTTATTATTTTTTGGGCACCTTTTATGAGCCTTTTGGCATTATTTATTTTTTCCCTCCTTTATCATTTTTAGGACTAGTCGGCGAGCTTCCTAGAGGGGGTATATATATGCCCCCATGCTCTCACTCACTCATTCATTCATTTCCTTTTCTTCTCCATCCACAAGCCCTACCCATAGAGCCACACACTGCTCCATGCAGGGCTGTTGTACTTGCTTTCATATATTCAGATTTTTGTGTTTCTCTCATAGCCAAAGCAAATAAAAGTGAAGTGCTAGAATAGGTTTGGATGATTCTCTTTCTCATTCTCACTGAAACATGCAGTGTGAATTAAACAACTACGACAAATTGTAGAAATGATCAACTTTAGAGATGATAGAAGTACTTAAGTAAGCATGCAATGAAGCAAAAGGAAGAGGTGCACAATGGTAAAGAGCATCACAACCATCTTACCAGCTAACCAAACCCTTCTACTACCCAATGCATGAGACAAACCATCACTCTACTCATTATCTTTGAATATCTCTGATTCTTTCACTTGATGTAAAAATGGTTATGACCAATGAAACAATGTAAACATAGCAATTGTGTGCCCCACACCATTTTCTGTTACCATGTATAAACTGCATCACTTTGCAGAAATTTAGTACACATTGAGGTCAAGGTTTTCGGCTGAAATAATCTCTTGTAGGTTAGCAGAACCCTACAAGTTGAAGCAAAACTATGCTGTAATGTGGGGAAAATATATACCATCATTAGGCCAGAAGAATCTGACTCACCAATAATTTGAATGAAAAGAAAAAAATCACTAAAAACAAACGAAAAAGGAACGGAAAAACTTAAGACTTTAAAAAGTGGTAAGTTTCCACTTTTCGTGACGCTTAGAGAACATTCAAAAGCAAAGTTCTACTGTGCCAATCAATCCTACAACAGCAAAATGCGCATTTCCAAAATAGGGACTTACCTTCTCTATGATCTTGCCATTAGAATGTCCTGGTCAGGCAAAATACTCATATACTACACCAAACCATCAGCGTAGCCAATCAAAGTAAAGCATGTGTCTTGTCAAAGACTAGCGAATGAAGTGGCTCTTTCTGGACTTAGAGAAGGCTTTTCTTAAGTTTGTCTCATCTTTGAATGGGCAAAACCTTCAAAATTGTTTGTATGTATAATACTTTCTATTTGGTACCTTTATGTAAGTTGAATGAACCAGAGAGCTCTGTTGTGTAATGATCATAGGACAGCCTGACACAGAAATCCTATCTGATGAAACCGTAACATGTATATCTTTCCATCTGTGTCTGGAAAAACCCTCACAACAATAACAAGATGCTACAATTACATAAAAGTGCCCGCAACAGAGAGCTCTCCCTTGATACGATCAAAGGAAAGCCTTGTCGACATCAACAAAAATAGTTTTCTCTTTCAAGGAAGCAAAGCCCTAATCGGAATAGCGATATGGCAATTTGAGATTTACCTGAAGGTGTAGAGGCCATGGCAGCAGGGGCGAGGCCGACTGGTGGAGATGCATGTGCAAATCTTTCATCTTTTCCCATTTCGTCTTTGGGTGTGACTATGGTGATAGCGTGTCTTAATCTGATGATCAGAAGCCTTCATGGCTTGTGGCCATGGCAACCTGTGCTACAAAGCCTTCCCTTTGCTATGATGCTTGCTGCAATTCCTGGGCTTTGGGGCTCTCTGTAACGCCCGAATGATCTCTGCTAGAGAGCCTTCCTTGGCTATGGCGCTGATGATCTCTGCTGTAATTTCAGGGCTAAGGAGCTCACTGTAAGCCAAATGCTCTGAGCCTTGTTCGGCTATGGGGCTCTCCGTAACAGCCAAATGATCTCTGCTACAAAACCTCACTTGGTAATGACGATGATGATCTCTGCTACAAGTTCTAGAATAATTATTGGCTCTCTGTTATAGACAGATAATCTTTGCTTCACTTGGCTATGGCGATGATGAGCAGAATTCCAGGTTTTCGGGCGCTCCGTAGCAACCGGAAGGTTAGGATTTCGTGTGTGAGAGAGAGAGAGAGTAAAGCGCTCACTGCTGCGAAAGCTTAACAGATGAAGATTTTCGCGTGTAACAAAGATGGGGTACCCTGCTGCATCTTGTAGTTGCAGAATGGAGAGGGAGATTGCCTTGCCCCGCCATCGCCATGAGAACACAAAGGCACCAAGCGTCATACTCAAGGAGCTCCCGCGAGCCACAGTTTGAGTGAACTTGTGTAACGAAGAAGGGGTGGAGAGAGGACCCGCCCTGCTGCATCTTGTAGTAGCAGGGAAATTGCCTTGCCCCGCCATCGCCATTAGAACACAAACGAGTATGCGCATGTGTGTGTAATGCAGGGAGCCATTTTGAAGCTAGCATAAGAACCAAACTGTTGTTGCAGGTATTTTCTTCCGATCAGTTTTTAGCAATGACAAACAGACATTAACAAGGCCTTATTGAGGGATTGTCTGTACAAGAACATGCTGCCCTTTTGAAAAGGGGATTGCGTGTAGTGTCAACAGGTATGCAAACTGTGCTGTGCTGGCAAAAAACCTAAGAATCGCTTGATGGGCTTCTTGTCTAGGATGCATTCTCTTGGATTGCAGTAAGCGCAGGGTATTCCTAGCAAGAGCTAACTCATATTGATGCTCTGAACTACCTCAAAGTAGATGCAGTCTGAGGGCCTCTGTCCAGACGCTGTAACCTGCACTTGCATCTTGAAAGCCTGTGCCAGATTAAAAGCTTAGGGAGGAGGAATGCACATTGAGATTGCCAGACAAGGAAAAACTTATTGTGCTTGGCCAGGTTTTTGTGGAAATGTTTACCAAATGAAAAACCCTTGCAAAAGTACAACCACTGCTTGAGGAGCTCCTTGCTTAGGATCTCTCTAGATGCTAGGACCTTTTCTTGCAACTTGAAGACCAGTGGCAACATTGGAGCAGGTGACAAGGGGAACAAACTCATGATGACATTGCCATGCACGGAGGAACAAACTCGATATTGACATTGCCTTATTGTTGCAGGATATGCCTAAAACAGCAGGGTTAGGATGCTCTCATTTCCAGATGCAATGACTGTTGTTTACATCTTGAAAGCCTTCAATACCAAATAAGCATGTGCCAAGGAGGAATAATTTTATCCAAATAGGGGGTTGGCTGGAAAAGATATTATACTTTTATGCCCAATGTAGAGCTTTTGCAAAGCACGACAATTGCTTGAGGAGCTCCCTGCTTGGGATGTTATCTCCTCAAATGCACTAATTCTTGGATATGCCCACGAGGATGCTCTTCCATACTAGAGTGATATTGTGCATACCTTGAGAACACTACAACAGAATGAGGGTTTAGTAGCAAAAATAGCAGCGCTTTTATAACTAGAAAGGTACGGAGATGTCGGGCCTATATTGTTCCTAAACAAGCTACTATTTTCGCTGCAATGGATTCACTGCAATAGCAGTGAAAGTACTACATAATAAAAAAAAGCTGGATCACAGACTCCCCAGTCTTTCCCAGCTCTTTTTTTTCTAATGTAGACACAGTAAAACTAACATAACTTCACATCATCATGGACAGGTGTAATGTAAAACTTGACAAATACCAAAAAGAAAAGACATTTGCAATTCATGATTTTAGGAATGTCAAAATTCAATTACAATACTTAGCGTAATTACATAAGTGTATGATTCCAAAAAACGCATGTACAAGATAAAGCGTAATGAAAACCTATGGAGCTAGGGACTATCTAGATCTCATGATGTGCGATTATTATTGTTCCTTATTACAGCTTTAGTCACTTCGCTTCTCACATTTCCATTGCTACACCGGCATGGATATTTGCACTACCGTTTCTAGTTACATGATCCTAAAACACAATAAAACTAACATAACTGAGAATCTGTTTTGCAAAAACAAAGACGTTTAGGATTTAGGAATGTACTTACTTGCCATGCTTGCCAAGCATCTCCTTTAGTAATAACAATATATCCTTCGTCTTGCACCCTATCAAATAGAGCTTGCAAACCCTGTTGTAATGCAAAATCATATTCATCTTGCGTAGGGAGGCGGTCCATTGCTTCAAGCTATAGACATACAAACAAATGAACATTTTAGAAAGTTGTTATTTAAGATAACTTTCTTTAATTAAAAGATAAGATACAATTTCAGCTAATATATACTTACAAATATTATTGGGATATCAACTCCTTCTTCACGTCTTATGTATATAGCCTTATACATATGGCTATCGGCATACATTGGAAGCTACCGGCATACGTAGGAAGCTACCGACATAATGCATAAAACTACCGGCATGCGTTGGAAGCTACCGGCATAATGCATTGGTAGCTATCGGCATAATGCATAAAGCTACATGCCCGGCATGCATTGGATGCTATCGACATGCCTGGCATGCGTAGGAAGCTGCTGGCATGCGTTGGAAGCTACCGGCATGCGTTGGTAGCTACCGGTATAATGCATAAAGCTACTGACATGCGTACGTAGCTATCGGAATGCCCGACATGCATAGAAAACTACCTGCATGCGTTGGTTGCTATCGACATGCGTTAGAAGCTATTGACATGCATAGGTTGCTACCAGCTTCCATAGATTGCTACCGGTATGCATAAGTAGCTACCGACATGCCTAGGAAGGTACCGACATGCATAGGTAGCTACCAGCATGCATGGTGCATGGAACATGGGAAAATAAACAAACCCTAAACTTACAAACCCTATAATATGTAAAAGCATAAGAGAAGAAACATACAAGAAAGAGATCTCTTATCTAGTGAGGCTTGTATGTGTTGAAAACTTACAAAATCAAACCAAAATAAGAAAAAAATGTATCAATAATAAACCCTAATCTTAAAAGCCCTAAAACTTACAAACCCTATAAACATTTTAAGCATAAGAGGAGAAACATACAAGAAAGAGATCTTTTACCTTATGAGGCTTGTATGTGTTGAAAACTTGCAAAATCAAACCAAAATAAAGAAAAAATGTATTAATAACAAATCCTAATCTTAAAAGCCCTAAAACTTACAAATCCTATAAACATGTAAAAGCATGAAAGAAGAAACATACAAGAAAGAGATCTCTTGTGAGGTTTGTATGTGTTGAAAACCTACAAAATTAAACCAAGTCGAGAAAAAAAAAAGAATTAAGAAAAATCAAGATCTCTTACCATATGAAGCTTTAATGGAGAGCTGTTAATTAGGAAAAAAGAAGAAAGAAAAAAGAAGAAAAGAAAAACTTAAAAGAGAGAAAAGAGTAAGGAAATACTCAAAAGATAGCTTTCATGGAAAGCTTGTTTGCATACAAGATAAATGAAAACAGTAGACATACCTTGCTTGAGCTTGAGGAGGATAGGGTAGGAGAGATAAAAGTGATAGACAAGACAAAAACTTGCAGAAAAAAACTCAGAGTACAAGTTTATTGTATTCAAAAGATAAAACTATGTGACGACAAAAAAAGCGAGATTTTTTTACAGTATAGCAATGTTTTTTCATTGCTATAGACACTGTTGAGCAGCGTTATTTTGCTGCTAGGTAGCAACAGCGATAAATCGCTACTGAGCATCTTGAAAACCCCCGATATTTTCCTTTGGAAATGCTACTACACTCTCGATGTGTTGCGTTGGGGAGCGTGGGATCAGATGCAGGGTTGATCTAGGACCAATAAGATGAAGTGGACACAGTTCATTCAAACTTGGGTTGACAGTTCATTCAGACTTGGGGGACGCAGGATCTTCTTCACTCTCTTTGATAGTCAATCTTAGATGGATTTATATACACCCCACCTCCCCCCCTATTAGCACCGATTCCCCCTTAATTGCCTTGAGAGGCTTGTATATTTTAATTTGATGTATATCACCCACATAGTTGAGGATCAGTCTCCGCAAGATTCTTGTAGCTTTAGCATTAGGGCTGCAAAGGAGGATCAGCCTCCGCAAGATTCTTGTAGCTTTAGCATTGCGGTGCTGTTTTGCAGCCCTAGCAATTGCTGAAGTGATTTTGTATATGCTTTATGGAATATGTCTAGCCCTTTTTTCTTTCTTCTGGGGAAAAATCAAAAAGAAACTCAAAACAAGCAATGCCAAGATTATGCAAAAAGTGGAGTTGTAAACATGCAAGTTTGCGAAGTAACATGTTCTGATTTCCTTGTCATGAATATGCAAAGTGAAGTTGTAACTTGGGGATAGAAAACGTTGCAAGTTGGCATAAATCTGGCAAGAAGTCGTATTTTGTGCGCGAGAATACCTCATTTACCAGACGTGAGCAACTACATGCAGTAGGCCCGAGGCATTAAGAGACAACCTCTTTTTTGAGCATATCCTCCTACGATTAGTGTATTCCATGAGTCTACATCCCCAATGAACAGTTCATCAATCACAATTGCCATGCCTTCCCCTTTAGCATACACATCCAACAAAGCGTTACAAAGAACAATATCATTTTCCGGTATTCTGTGTTCGGTATTCTACCCTTACACCTATGGGTTTCTAGGGTTACTTCGTTTGCAGAGAGGGGCCTTCACCCTTCATCCATTTGAAACAATTTAGTCCTATGATTATTACAGACCAAGAGACAGACCAAGAGACAAAACACCACAGGAAGAGCGCTCCTCAAGCACTCGTTCAGCTGTTGCAGCACATTTACTGCAAAAAAGCACTGCCAGCACAAAATTATTTCCGACAAAAACCCCTAACAAGAAAACTCATCACATGACATGGGAGCCATCTTGGACAGTATGACTGGTTGGCATGTTTTGAGTTTCTTTTTGAATATTGGAGTGATGAGATGTAAAGAATGCAAGCACTCGCTGGATGGTGGGACGATCATCTGGATGATCAGCTGTGCATGCCACACCCATTCGCAGGAGGTGCTCTGCCAATCTATGGTCATGGCTAGATGAGGTACTTGCACCGGCGTAATAAGGGCTTTTATGCATTAGGGATGTATGTAGCAGCTCTATATTCAAATCTGCACCACCCTCAGGCTCTGAAGGTAGCTTTGATTTGACCCACTCATGAAGACTTAGCCCATCCAAAAAGTCTTGTGTGGGACTTCTCCCAGTCAGCATCCTCAGTAGAACAACTCCGTAACTATACACATCTACCTTTGTCGTAATCCGAGCGGCGTATGCATACTCTGTGAGCAAGTCAAAACATAGACAATGTTAGGCTTTGGATAGATTTTGGTGTGCCTTAGTTTACCCACAGGACTAAATGATACATTATGAATTAGAAAGGATCTAAGGTTGAAAAGAGGTGTCGCGATCTTGCTTAACCTAGACCGTCGGGCAAGTGAACTAGGGGTGAACTCAGGGTATACCATGGGGATTTTTGAGACTTAGAAAAATTTGGAGGGGTTGAGTTCAAAAGAGGATTCGAGCTTGGAACCATCCGCTCAAACTTTCAACATCTAACCACTATGCTATACTTTCCAGCAGGCTGTGCAGAGTGTTTTTAAATTTAAATCTTGATATTTTGGTCCTTTGTTCACTTTTACTAGAAAATGTTTCTCTAGTTCACTTTCTTACCCGAAAAGGTCTCCCTAGTTCACCCCTAGTTTACCCACAGTTCACTCGTAGTTCACTTGGAGAATCCAACGGTGTTAATGAAATCCCGATCGCGACGCCTCTTTCCAACCATAGATCCCTCCTAATTCATGATGTGTCACTTAGTCATGAGGCCTTACATCATCCCTAGTTTACTTCAAACAAAAACAAAGAAAAAAGTTGAGAGTCCTGGTTTACCAAGTTTAAGGCCTAGTTTACTAACCTCCACTTTTGGTAAAGCACAACAAAACATATCAAACACCAACTACAAGAATATATATATATATATACACAATATAATCTGTGTGCTTCACCAGTTATAATAGTTAGACTATACTAGACCTGGTGCCATATAACCAATTGATCCTTTGAAGTCAGAAGATAAAGAGACTGCTTTAGCGCCTCTTTCGATCAGCTTCGCAAGTCCAAAGTCTGCAAGATGTGGGTCGAGGTTGGAGTCGAAGAGAATGTTGCTGGGCTTCACATCTCCATGGATGATGGGCACACCATATTCGTGATGTAGGTAGGCAAGGGCTTGGGCGACACTAACTGCTACCCGCAACACCATCTCCGAGTAACTAAATCCAGTAGACTCCATTTGCCTCGTCTCATCGAAATGCGTTTCCAAATACTGCTCCAGGCTTCCATTTTCCATATATTGCAAGACTAATGCTTTAACATCCAGGTTAAGCACACAACCCAAAATTTGGACAAGGTTTCGATGCCTCAGCTTGCTAAGGATTTTCATTTCTCGTAGGAATGCCTCATGGGAGCTATTATCTATATCCTTGAGCTTTTTCACTGCCACAATCTTACCATCACCAAGCACACCCTTATACACCTGACTAAGACCACCTTGCCCAAGAAGGTTAGCCTCCGAGTAACCTTGTGTTGCTTCCATGAGCTCTTGAGCTGAATATCGTTTTGCTCCTGCTAGCCTTCCAGTGATGACCAGCTCTTTACCCACCTTTGCATGATGAAAGTAGCGCCATGATACCGCTACTACTAGTAATGACACCAATAACAGACTGAAAGTAATAAGAACAATTCCCCTCCATTTGCTAAGGTGAAGAATACTATGGTGGTGCCCTTGTTCCCTGGACATTAAGGTGGTATCCGTGCATTCCTTGTTGAGAAGTGGCCCACAGAGGCCTGGATTTCCTTGAAAGCAGCTTGCATTGAGATGCCTGAAGACCCCTTCATGTGTAGGGATGGGGCCACTGAAATTGTTGAAGGAGATGTTAAGCAGTTTTAGATGGAGAAGCCTGGTCCCAAGGAAGGAAGGAAGTGCCCCTGAGAGGTTGTTGCTTGAGAGATCTAGTGACTCCAAGAAAGTCAGGTTGCCTAATTCTGGTGGCAAGCCTCCAGAGAGTTGGTTTTGTGAGAGGTTGAGAGCTGTAAGGGATGCACATTCACCCAATCCCTGTGGTATGCCACCAGTAAAGCTGTTTCCAGACAAATCTATGGTTTGAACCATTACTAGACTGCCCAACCAGAGGGGCAGAGGGCCAGAAAATTCATTGTGAGACAAGTCCAATGAGATTGCTAATGTGACTAGTGTATGCGCGAGGCTTGATCGCAAAGAACCGTTTAGCCGGTTGGAAGACAAATCCAACTCTAGTAAGCTCATGAAGCCTTCAAAGTCCGGAATCTCACCATGAAGCAAGTTGTCTCCCAGGTACAAGTACTGCAACCCTTGATACTTCCCCAAGCTGCTCGGGATTCCTCCAGTGAGGCGGTTACTAAAGAGCGAGAGAGTGAAGAGAAAAGTACAATTGGAGAAGGCATCCCATGGGATCTCACCTGTCAAGCCATCACTAAAGGGTGAGAGAGTGAAGAGAAAATTAATACAATTAGATATTAAGTTGTACAGAGTGGCCATTCTGTAGGTTAAGCTGGTGACCAGGCATAGCCTTGCAGAGTGGCTTGTGACCCTGGGCCATTCTGGGGTGGCCTGTTTTTACTGGTTGTTGGTCGACCATTCCACGGAATGGTCGATCAACGACTAGTAAAAACACAGGAGGTAATGGCATTCCCGGCATCCTCAGTAACCTGAATTTTAATGTTCGCTAACCATGTGGGATCTCACCTGTCAAGCGGTTGGAGCCAAGATCCAGCAGCCGAATCTGTCCTAAATTTGAGAACTGTGATGGTGATAGAGAACCGCTTAGTTCGTTGGACTGCAATTGTAAGAATGTAAGATTTGTGAAGTTACTGAAATCAAGCAGGTGGAAAAGGCCTGAGAGGTTATTTTCTGACAATTGAAGTGTTTGCAAATGAGCCAACAGTATAAGACTGGAGCTGGGGATGGTGCTGGTCAGCTGATTTGAGCTCAAGTCGAGTTCCAAGAGTTGTGTGCAGTTGCCCAAGCTCAAGGGAATGGCCCCTGTCAATTTGTTTTGGGACAGCGTTAGCTTTTGAAAATTTCCTAGCTGGCCAAGCTCTGTTGGAACGACACCCGAAAGCTCATTGTCGTTAAGTTCAAGAGTGACGAGGTTTGTGCAATTCGATGCCAAGGCGGGCGGGATGATTCCTATAAGCCGATTAGAACCTAAATTAAGGAACTCCAGGTGATTTAAGAAGCTGAGTTGTGCTGGGATATGTCCTGTTAGCTGGTTGAAGGATAAATCAAGGATTGTGAGGTATGTGCAGTTGGCTAAACCTAAAGGAATGGGACCCGTGAGGGCGCTGTTTTGCATAAGCTCTAATACCTGAAGATTTTGCAGGGAGGAAAGCTGGTTTGGAATGGGACCAACTAGCTGGTTGGAGAACAAGTTCAGGATACTGAGGTGGGTACAATTTCCTAAACTTGGAGGGATAGCCCCTGTGAGGTGGTTTTGATCCAAGGATAATATTTCTAGATTGTGCAAGCTGCTGCCAAACTCGGTCGGAATGGGGCCGGTCAGCTGGTTGGAATACATGTTAAGTTCGACGAGGTTAGTGCAATTGCCAAAGCTTGGAGGGATAGGCCCCGTGAGTGTGTTACTATCAAGGTAAAGAAGTTGAAGATTGTGTAGCAAGTGAAACTGGCTCGGAATAGGACCGGTTAGCTGGTTGGAATTGAGCGTAAGCTCGGTGAGGCTGGTGCAGTTGGCCAAGCTTGGAGGGATATGCCCCGTGAGATTGTTTTGATGGAGGTAAAGGCTTTGAAGATTTTGCAGCAAGTGAAATTGGTTTGGAATGGGACCGGATAGCTGGTTGGTATTGAGTTCAAGGTCGATGAGGTTCAAGCAGTTTGCCAAGCTTGGAGGGATGGCTCCTGTGAGGTGGTTGTGCCATAACAGTAGGGTTTGGAGGTTAGGTAAGTGCATGCAAAGGTCGGATGGCATGGAGCCACTGAGTGCATTAACACAAAGACCCAATGCCTGCAAGCGGGAGGCATTGCGATTTGCAAACATGGCTAGTGGGATAGGCCCAGTGAGGTTGTTGTCACAGAGATTCAAGAGCTCAAGGGAGGAGAGGGAAGCGAGGGATGATGGGATGGGAGTGCTCAACATGTTGGAATGAAGATCCAACATCTCAAGTGCAATGCAACCCTCGAGCTGAGAGGGTATACGGCCTGTAAAAGAGTTATTGGAAAGATCAAGGATGGATAAGAAGGTGAGGTTGCCAAGGTGAGGCGCCATGGAGCCCGCCAAGCCTGCCCCGGATAGATTGAGGCCTTGGATATGATGGCCTGAGGGGTTGCAAGAAACCCCCACCCATGACTTACAAACAGTGGAAGTGTTGGCAGCATTCCAGCTCCACAGCACATGCTGTGATGCCTTAGAGATGTAGTTTGCCTTCCACTCCAAAAGAGCATCCACTTCCATTAGGTCA
The DNA here is from genome assembly GCF_041138505.1 of Cibotium barometz. Lineage (NCBI taxonomy): Eukaryota > Viridiplantae > Streptophyta > Polypodiopsida > Cyatheales > Cibotiaceae > Cibotium > Cibotium barometz. The sequence continues at coordinate 56,427,868 of NC_141054.1, forward strand.
ATATGTGGCATAGGCTTACACAATACTGCAATTCCCTACAATTGCCAATGCAAAATTACTCACAAACAATTAAGTTATTAGAAGGCTTCCTTCTTCATTAGCTTTACACACACCCCTATGCACAGGCCTATATGTATGTATGTGTGCGTGCGTATGCATGTGCATACACACACACAATATATATGCAACGTACATATATATTTACACACACGGGCGCGCACACACACCGAACTACCGCATTATTAAGGAGTACCACCTTTGCAAATATTTTGTTTTACATTTCAATCACTACTTCAAGAAGGGCTAATTACATACCACGATCGTTGGAAACACTATCCAAAAGATCTGAAGAGTAAGTTTCTTCTCCATATTGAGGCTCACAATTGCCAAAATAGATGCAAATATTGCTTCTGCATACGTCTTGCAGCTCAAGGTGAAGCTACCAGCAAGGCCACACCTCTATACAAATGATGAAGTACTCCTGGCTCACAAAGTAGAAGATGCCCAAAAGTTGCTGATTACTTTGGATGCCTTGAGGGTTCGTTCTCTCTCGCTTCAACTCTTGTGCACCTCTATATTTATCACAAAAAAGGCTTGAAGTTGTGTACCACGCGCAAGGCAAGTTGGTCAAGAAGTTGATGATTCCAGTACTATTAAAGGTTGGAAAAAATGTGCACCCCCAAGACTTTGAAAAATGTGTATGTGTACTCCCAAGACTTTGAAGTTCCTAAATGTTACTCAAGAAGTTGACACAAGGTGACAAGAGCCCACAAGGCACAATGGGGTTTGAACACACGTCAAAGTGAAGAAAAAATATGTATTCTTGGTACAGGCCCCATAATGCAAATCCAAGCCCAAGATTTGAAATCCTAACACAAGGTGATGTCACATCGAGTGCTCTAATGGAAATCCTTGTCAAACCCACACTTCAAATTCCTAAAAGGTGGTCCAATTCCTAAAAGTTGGTGATGGCTCTAATGGAAATCCTAGTCAAGCCACTTCAAATTCCTAAAAGTTGGTCCAAACTTTAACAGAAGGTGACAAGCAACTATAGGATCTGAAGGGAACCCTTTACTTTCTTTAGACAAGTGGAGTAGAAACTTACCCTTCTGTGTAGAAGAGTAAAATTTCAAATTATCCTTCGAAGTCAAGCTAATCATGTCCAAAAAAAAAGGTTAAACATTAGTCATAGCCATTTGAGACCAAAATTATAACTAGTCATGATTTTCAAATTAAAAAATAATAATACTAAGCTCATTTTGTTTGGTATGACCCCTTTCAAAAAGCGGTGATATTCTCTTTATGGTCATAAACCACAAAAGCATGATAAAATAAACTTCATAGATTGATGCCACATATGAACGCAGAACATCAAATCAAAATAAAAGGATAAATCGTTTATAATGTGCATATACTAGTTTTGGATAGCTGCACACGTAATGTTGATAGTTATAAAATTCCTTCACCCTTCCCAATTGAAGGGCATTTTTTGAAGGAGCCCTTCCATTGACAGCCTCGTTTTGGTTTTGGCCTTCATAGGACTAGTCTGCCACCCGTCCTCTGGACAGGGAGGAATGCATACCATGGAGGCATGCCTTAATTTGTAGCCCATGGAGCACTTGTGCTGCTGTTGCAAGCATCATTCATTTGATATGCATGTCCACCAAGGCATTGCCCAAGAACCCTTGACAGACAATTACATTAGGAATTTGTTTTTCCTTGTCACTTGCTCCTCTACCGTCCACATGCCTAAGATGCAAGTGAAGTTGACCATGTCTAGACAGAGGCCCTAAAATTGTATAACCATTAAAAAAAGTTCGGTTTTCCTTGACCTCCTCCTATTGGGCAAATAGTGCAAATGCTGCAGACCAAGCACTACATCGAGTGGGCAGACCAGTTTGCAAAAGGACACATGTTAATATTTGCTAATAACGCCAAGTAAAATGAGTGCAAATATGCAAGTTTGGGCCTACTTGTCTACCATGGGAAAAAATGTGCACATGTGTATACATAGGAAGAAAACATACAGACATATATTAGCTTTGGTCCAAAAAAAATCTTTGTTTTGCATCTCATCAGCTTTCCCCATAGCATGCCACTTTATACAAATCTGCCAGTGCATTGCCAAACATTCACACGCACGCTGTTTGCATGCATATTTGCACCTCCACCCATGAAAATGCATCCAATTGTATGTTTACACACTCGCACGTGCATGGACCTACACCCCATGTGTGCACACTCTCTCGCATAAACCCATGCTCGTACTTGTTGCAGCACCCCACCCACTCATTTGCTCCTACATATTCACGCCCACCCGCATACACACCAAACCCCCCACATTTTCACGTACATGAAGGCCCATTGCCCCTATTTCTCTCTTTCTCTTCATTAACTATTTATATTTAAAAAAATAGCAACCCCTTGTTTTTCTTTCCCTCCTTTTTCTTTTTTCTTTTTTATTTTTAACCCCTTGTTCCTTTTTTATTTTCTCCTTATTCATCCTTCCTTTATTTAAATCTTATTATTAATATTATTATATTTTTATTTTATTTAGTTATTTATATTCTTTCCTATAAAAAAACCTACCACGAGTGTCACCTTTCCCCAACAAAAATTCCAGAATGTTTAAAATGCGCTACACGTCAGAAGATTGATGTCGGACTCGTCACCAAAGGCCTGCTGGCTCTAGAGCTAAACGTCCCTGCAACACACCATACAGGTTGTAGCACACAGGGTCCCCCTGTCGGTCTTGCCCCGCATGAACCCCACTCATCTCAATCGCTCGTCCTCCTTTACAAAAATCAACTTGTCTGCACTCTGAAGCTCTTCCGCCACCCATAGTAGCGTGTTCATTAGCATTGCATAGGCTTCCCCCCCACCTTGAAGTCTCTTGCTCTTAGGAACTTCAATAGTAGCACGTTTGTCCTCTCATCGCCCTTGATGTAGAGACGGAACTCCCCATAAGCTGATCTCTTCCAAGATCGTGGTCTCTTCAACACCTTCTTCGCCTTCCACATCCCCTCCACCATGGTCTTCGGCTTGCCCTCCACTGCTTGCTGCTTTCGTTTTTGACTCACCCATCGGCTAGTGTGAACTTTCACCATTTGAAGGCACACCTCACAACTTTTACTTTGGCTCAAGATCTCATGCTCGAGGAACTCCTTGCTCTAGATGGCCTTCTTAATACACATCTTGAAGGGTAGAGTGTAGCCTAGGGTGTCTAGACCACAGGTCAAAAGCAAGATTTGAATTTGGGCATGTAGATTGTCTCCTATTGAAACATGATTATATAGGCCTTTATATAGTGACCTATCCCCAAGGTACGCCCAAAGAAAAAAATTTCTTTCATGGTCCCTCTACAAGCATGACCACAAGGCTTTCAACCAAGTGCCCATTATCATAGTATATAAAAATGTGTAAAATACCAAGCACATGGGTGATTTTGTTACTGATGCGCTTTACTTTTAAAGTGTTTTCCTATTTGATTCTATGTAGTAAATTTCGACTAGCTAGCACTCATATCAAGTAATGCATTGTAAAACATTCCACCATGGGGCTTGTTAGTTCAATAGTTTATCAAAGAGGATCAATATGATCTTCATTTTTCCCATCAAGCTTTTCTACATAGGCTTTTGTTGGTCCTAATTCTTTGTCTTTAAACCTATTTACGATAGCTAGCATGATGATATTGTCACTTTCTTTGTTTTATCCTTTGTTTTGGACTTTTTATAGAGGTCACTTGCTGTTGAGAGTTGATCATTACCATTCTTACTTTCACTGGATTATGATCATTACCATTCTTACTCTCACTGGATTATGATGCCATTGAGAGTTGATAATTACCTCACTATCATTCTTAATTTCACTAGATTATGATGCAAAAATCATCTACGAGGTGGATGTTTCTCTTTTACTACAAAACCTATAGTCTTCATCCAAGGAGCGTTCTTGTGACTCTTGGGCACCACTTCCCCCAATCGTATTTACATTTGAGGTTATGGTATCAACATGCATCATTTATATAGGTATGTACTTGGTCACTTCCACTCCATTAGGTGTAACCTTTTTTGTTCCTCTATAACCTCATATGTAAATAGTTGACGCTAAGTGCACCTCTTGGCAAAACATTCATATAGGGAGAGTCTTTGCCTACTTTTTTTCGCTCATTGCAAGTATAGAAATATTTCAAAGATGCTGAATGGATTGCATCAAGTTGACTGTAAAAGATAGCTCTACTTCCCAATGGATTCACACGACCAGCTACAAGATCCACTTTGATAATTGAATTATGAACAGGGTAAAAAATAAGAGGAATTTCTCTTAAGATAAAAGTAAAGATGAGTTGGCGAATCTTTTTTATACGTAAAGTAGGAAGTGTAGGACATTTTGGCAATTCTTTCTAGAAATTTTGGATATATGCCTACTTTCAATGTAAATTTGATAAATTTCCTTCAAAGTTTACACAAAAATACCATTTTGGGTGAATATATTATGAAAAATCTCATTTTTCTAGTCTAAAGTGGATCAACTACTCCACAGAGTCCTTACGGGTCTCTCAACCGGTTTCCTACTATAAGGATTCTCTCATCTTTAATATGTTGCTGCTACTTGCCACACCTCCCGAAGAACCTTTTGATTTAGCCTTTATGCAAATTTTTTGGCCCTAATTTTTCCCTTGATTATGAAACAAAAATAGACATGGTTTTTAGCCAGTCATGCACCATTGAAGATTCCATCATGAAAGGTCAACCTAAGATCTTCTCATACATTGTAGGTTGCTCTAGGAAAGTACATGATGATAAATGTGTTTTTGATTTTATGTCCAAGCAACTTGATCTCTTAAGATCTTTTAGCATACCAATTGGTTTTGTAATAACACCATTAGCCATTTGACTACAATATTTGTGACATCAAGCTTGGCTCTATCCAATGATTCCCAACAGCTTTTAGCATAATTCTCATTCTAGATCCACCATCAAGGATTCCTTTTATGGTAATCTCTTTGGTAGTCACATGTAGAGTGGCATTAGACTCGTCACCCTCAAAGTGTTGTCCAAGCTGACTCCTAGGGGTTTCTACCAATGCGTGGGTTCCTTCCTGTACATGGGTATGTTCTATAGGGATATTGTGGACATTCCATCAAGTAAGTATGATCTCTACATGTTTGAAAATGGTGGTAACCAACATTAAGATCACAATTAAAGAAGTCTTTTAGAGCAAGATTAAGCTATGGATCTCCATCAACGACATCATGATAGGGATATTGTGGACATTCCATCATCAAGTAAGTATGATCTCTACATGTTTGCAAATGGTGGTAATCCAACATTAAGATCACAATTAAAGAAGTCTTTTAGAGCAAGATTAAGATATGGATCTCCATCAACCACATCATGATAGCTATCTCTACATGTTTGCAAATGGTGGTAATCCAACATTAAGATCACAATTAAAGAAGTCTTTTAGAGCAAGATTAAGATATGGATCTCCATCAACCACATCATGATAGCTATCCTCACTCCCAAAAACCTAAAATCCATTAATTTGGTAGTGTTCATGGGGTGGCCTTCCCTTCTCTTCTTGTGGAGAGGCTAGTGAGAAGATGTGATCTCCATTTTTTTCAATGTGATCAGGAACTCCATTATTTTACATGTGCTCAAATAAATCGGGCTTGGGGTGGAAGTACTTTTGCTTTCCTTAGGGATAGCAAATGGTACATTCAAAGGATTGTGGCTTCTTAAAAGTTGTATATGAGTTGGATAGAGAATGTCTGCAACCTTTACATGCTTAGTCTTAGGATCTAAGTCTTGTTGAGTTTCTTGCCAATGTCTCTCAATTACTTGGAGGATATGCTCTTGGTTTTGGTTTCTTGTGTTGTTTTGTTGGCTCCTTTACGATTCTAGTCTCCTTTGGGGACTCTTTTGGTGTTTGTTAAGGCTTTTACTTAGTCTATTCTTTTGGTTTAGCCTTTGGTGTTTCTTTTGTTGTTTCCTTGGACCCTTATTTAGTTTTTTCCTTGTGGGTTTCCATGGGTTTTTCTTTTGATTGTTATATTAGATTTTCCATGGGTTTCCTTGTGTCAATTATAGTGGGCTTGGGATTGACCATAGTGTCTATAGAGTTAGAGGCATCTTTGGTGTTGTTCATGTACACGAGGTCTTCACCTATCCCAACGTTGCGTTTGGAACTTGTGTTCACTTTCCCACTTTTTGTCAACTTCTTTGTGTTCTCTCTTTGAACTTGCTACCAAACTAGCATTCCTCTTTTCCAAGATTGCAACTATGCTAGCCAGTAAATGTGTAATTGCATTCACACCTAGTCAAATATACAGCCGTTGCATGGGCTGATGAGGGTAGTTTTCAATGAGATGGTATATGTCATATCTATTGCAATGTAAGGCACTAGAGGATGCAATAATTGGATACTTGACTAGGCATATTAGAGACTCAATGGGTCCTTGATAATGATAGCATTCAAGAGGCGTTCTCTTGGCTGTTGAGGTTATGTCTTGACCTCTTCCTTTAGTAGCTCCAATTTGGTATTAAAAATTTGTGCCTCCCCTAGAATCTTTAATATTATACTTAGGGGCATTTACAAGGATTCAATTGTATACAAATCTACCTCTATCTTGTAATCAAAATACTCAATAGATTCATGATAACCTATTTGATTCAATTATGTGGTTTTAGGTAATAATGGAAAACTTAGACTGTGTGTTGGTCTCAAGAAAGGAAATGCCATGACGCATAGAGATCACTATCCCTTGCATTCAGAACATGTGCTAGAAAGAGTAGCTGTGGTGGCAAGGAGGCCTAAAACTTTATAGATGGCTACTCGAGCTATAATTAGATTTCTATTACACCTAAGGACCAAGCTAGAACGTCTTTTATAGTAGGCAGTGTGTTTGCATATCAAATTGTGACCTTTGGGTTAACCAACATGCCAACCACGTTCCAAGGGCTAATGAGTACTGCTTATCAAATTGTGTCCTTTGGGTTAACTAACATGCCAGCCACGTTCCAAGGGCTGATGAGTACTACCTTTAAATATTACCTAAGAGAGTTCGCAAAACTTTCTTAGGTGATATTTGTGTGCATTCAGCCTAGAAATAGCACGTCATGTCTACAAAGGGTGTTTGAAAGATGGATTTAGCTTGGAAACAGCACCTGTCATGTCTATAAAGGTTGTTTGAAAGATGTAGACTCTATTGCATATCTCTCAATCCTTTCAAATGCCAGTTTTGGGTTAAACATGGCGTCATCGTAGGACATATAGTGTCCAAGTGTGGTATTTCCACCAATGAAAGTAAGATCAAACTTATCCTAGATTTACCACCACCTAAAAACTATAAGAGAGTTTAGAGATTCATGGGCCATGCTGGTTATTATCATTAGTTTATTCTCTTTTATGATGTGATAGCTCATCCTCTTTACAAGCTTCTCATTGTTCCTGAGTGGGTTGAAGAATGTAGTCAAGCCTATGAACTACTTAAGCAAGCCCTAGCTATAGCTCCAATTTTGAGAGTGTGGGATTGGGATGTTATCTTTCATGTACATAAACCAGGTGAACACAAGATAGACTACCCTATTGGAATTAGGGTTAGGGTTTCAACAATGCACACACATAAGATAGAGAAGCTTGAGAGCACACAAACTCACTAGAATAGAATGAACAAAAGTGTGCCAGATATAAAAGATAAGTACACAACCCAAAATGAGTAGATAAGAGGGTGTACATATGCACGGGGGAAAAAACCAAGGCTTCACGCAGAATACCTGACCCTGCAATTTTGGCTAGTGTTAGGTTCATGAAGTTATTTGGTGGTACTCACTAGATCAACCTAAGGAGCCTTATGATGGCTTTGAAGCATAGCATCTATAGTTCGACATGAACAAAGGGCCTTCAGAGACATAGGGATGCTGCTGTATAAAGAGAGTCAAATTCCTCCAATTGATGTAATTAGGTGTTTTGATACATCTAGATTTTCTCAAAACACTCAAAAACACTAATTTTGACTACTTACATGACCAAATTAGACCCCAAAAAACACATTTTCTTAAATTTTTGTTTCTTGTAGATTAATCACCCTTAATGACAAAAACCAGTCAATTAAGGGAAATTAATCATTTTCAAGAGTTTTTTGATATTTTTGAGAAAGTTTTTAAATGATTAAGCTACTCCTAGTGGTTACTAAAACTTTATTGCATACAATGCCAACAAAAAAACACACAAATTAAGCTAAAACTAATTATTCTAGTTCTATGTTTAACTCTAAAGAGAGCTAACATTCACTGAAAATTACATTCTACTACATTGTTTGATGCAATGGATGCAAACTAAACCTAATACACTCTATGTGCAAGCCCTAAGAACATTAAAAATCACATTAACAACAACAAAAACAATAAATTAGGCAAAAAAGCATTCTTTTCAAAACAAAAAAGAGAGCTATTTTACACCAAAGCACACATAAATCTCCATCAAATTCATATCTTTTTCATGGGAAACCATTAATCAACACAATGGGCAATGGGTTATGAATAGATTAGAGAAAAAATGATGGAAAAAGCCAAGGGATGACTCCCTGGCAGCGGCGCTGAATAGATTAGAGAAAAAATGATGGAAAAAGCCAAGGGATGGCTCCCTGGCAGCGGCGCCAAAAATGTTATAGCTCACCCTAACCCCCTTGAAACACATTTTTGGCAGCGGCGCCAAAAATGTTATGGCTCACCCTAACCCCCCTGCCAAGGGATGGCTCCCTGGCAGCGGCGCCAAAAATGTTATGGCTCACCCTAACCCCCCCCCCCAACAAGAGATTACCTGGTGAACCGCAACTGTCATAAGGATCTTTCCAATGGCTGAGCTCGTAACCCTTGAGGTGTCCAAGATCTACAACTTCTTGAGAAGCAATTGCACCGCACCTCCCGCGACGAGTGTTGTCACACCGCCGCGTTGCACTATGGGTACTCGTCCGTCCTCTCACCTCACATCACTCACACACACTCACTAGCATGCATTAGGGAGAGATATTAGCAAGAGGATTAGAAAGAGAAAGAATCAAGTGCAGAATGGGAGAGTCTATTGTATTATGAGAAAAATTCACTTATATACATGGCCATAAGTGTTCACACTCACTTAAATTGTGGTCGACCGGGCACTTTAGGCTCATAAGAGGCCTAATGCTATTACACAATGACTATTCTCATAATATACATGCCCTAAAGGGCAGAAAACCCTTCCATGCAAGTGGGTTTACAAGATGAAGGTCACTTCTGGTTCCTCGCCAAAGTACAAAGCACGATTGGTTGCAAAGGGGTACAAGTAGGAACATGGAATTGACTTTGATGAGATCTTCTCTCCTGTAGTCAAGATGACTACTCTAAGAACCATTTTGGGCTTGGTTGCAACTGAAGATATGGAGCTCATACAGATGGATGTAAAGATTGCATTCTTACATGGTGATCTGCATGAGGACATATATATGCAGCAGCAGCCTGAGGGTTTTATTGCTAAGGGCAAAGAGAAGATGGTCTGTAAAGTCAAACGGAGTTTGTATGGGCTGAAACAAGCACCGTGGGAATGGTATCATAAGTTTGATACTTTCATGCAGTCTCAGGGCTATCAGAGGAGTCAAGTTGATCACTGCTTGTACACCAAGAAGGCAGCAAATGGCAGCCTGATTATCTTGGTTTTGTATGTTGATGACATGATGACATGCTGATTGCTGGCAGGGATACTCATGCCTTGGATTCATTGAAACAGAGTCTACATGGCAACTTTGACATGAAGGATCTTGGTGATGCAAATCACATTCTTGGAATGCGGATACTCAAAGATAGGTCGAAGGGGTTACTCTATTTATCTCGGCAGGAGCATGTATCCAAGATTTTACAGCGTTTCAATATGGCAGAGCAGGGGGGGAAAGCAATCGAAGTTCCATTGCCTCCATATGTGAAACTCAGTGCAGAGGACAGCCCTACATCTGATCATGAGAAGGCTGAAATGGCCAAGATTCCGTATGCTTCAGCTGTTGGTAGTTTGATGTATGCCATGGTTGCTACACGTCCTGATATTGCCTTTGCAGTGGGAGTGGTTAGCAGGTACATGGCAAACCCTGGCAAGAAGCATTGGGAAGCAGTGAAAGGTATTATGAGATACCTCAAGGACACAAGGGATTTGTGCATTTGCTTTGGTAAGTAGAAGGCATCTGTCGTCGTCGGCTTTATGGATGCGGACTATGCTGGACATGCGGACTGTAGGAAGTCCACTTTAGGGTATGTGTTTAACTTCAGAGGGGGATCTGTCTCTTGGATATCCAGGCTGCAAAAGTGTGTTGCATTGTCTACTACAGAGGCAGAGTATGTGGCTGCCACCACTTAGGCATGCAAAGAGGCCTTATGGTTGTCTACTACTACAGAAGCAGAGTATGTGGCTGCCTGAGTCAGTGGCTGCCACCACTGAGGCATGCAAAGAGGCCTTATGGTTGTCACGTTTGGTTGCTGAGCTTGGTATCACTAAGGTTCCTGTCCTCCACTGTGATAGTCAGAGTGCTATCATGTTAGCACGGAACCCTATCTTTCATGCAAAGACAAAACATATACAGGTGAAGTATCATTTCATCAGGGAAGTACTTGACAGCAAGAGCATTGAGCTAGTCAAGGTACATACTGAGGATAACCCTGCAGACCTTCTCACGAAGGGTCTTCCAGCAGAGCGGTTTGCCCATTACCGGCGGCGGTAGATGATGGGAGTTGGATAGGTATAGATTTTCAACTCTGTACATACTTAGACTTAGCTGATTCTTTCCCTCTTTCTTTAGGCACGTTGCCTTTTAGGGGGGGGAGGTTGTTGGGAATAAAGGGCCATCGTGTCCGCCTAGTGTCTGGGCACCCTTCGGGGTTGTACCATTATTCATATACCTATCTGAAAAACCTTAGTGGTACATCATCATTGTACCCACATACTGTGTCTCTGTCTCTCTCTCTCTCTACCTACATTGCTGCATCCATTGAAGCTCCGCACTCCGTGGTCCTCCGTGCACTTCACAATGTACTCAACTTCATTATAAATGCATCAGAAAAATGATCCTGAGTGGCTAGGGGAGTAGTGCCAAAACAGTGCAAATTTTGAGCCTACACCGTCGCTATGCAAAGCCTAAATTCGCACTGTTCTAGCATAGCTTCCCCAGAGCAATTTTGATGCATTGGATGACAAACAATGTATTTTTACATATGATTAAAGGTGTTTTATCTTGTAAATTACTGTTTTTCATAATCAATGTACTCAACTTCGTTATAAATGCATCAGAAATGATCTTGAGTGGCTGGGGGAGCAATGCCAGAACAATGCAAATTTTGAGCGTGCATCGCCGCTGCAAAGCCTAAATTTGCACTATTCTGGCATAGCTTCCCTAGTCCTCCAGGAGCAATTCTAATGCATTAGATGACAAACAATGTATTTTTACACATGATTAAAGGTGTTTTTATCTTGTAAACTACTGTTTCTCACAATTAGTGTACTCAACTTCATTATAAATGGATCAAAAATGATCCTGAGTGGCTAAGGGAGAAGTGCCAGATTAGTGCGAATTTTTAGCCTACATCGCCATTGCAGAGGCCAAATTCGCACTGTTCTGGACAGCTTCCTCAATCCTCCAGCAGCATTTCTGATGCCTTGGGTGACAAACTGGCACATTATAGACACTCCATGTTAAACAAACATGATGACACCGAGACATTGTAAGAGAAACTTAAAATTTTAATTATCAGAAGGTTACAAATGAAAGCCAGATAGTCTTGTTACAAAGGGGGGTTTGAAACAAAAGAGTTGCTTCAAGAAGAAGGTTAACATCTAAGATCTCTAGATCGCGTCTCGCTCGCCTCGAATACGTCGAGCTAGTTGCATGTCCTTGGCAGAAATGGTAATCCTCCTTGCATGTATTGCAAGGAGGTTGGTGTCTTCAAAAAGCCGAACAAGGTAAGCCTCGGAGGCTTCTTGCAATGCTTCAAGGGCAATCCCCTGCACACGGAACTCTGTTCTATATCATTGGAGAATCTCCTTCACTGTGCGAGTGAAAGGGGATCTTCTTATCATCAACTCAGTGTTCCTCTGATAAAACTTGATTTCTTGTAGAGCTCTATGCCCTTGGCGCATCCTTCTCCTTGGAGTTCTCTGTGTTGTGTTGGTGTGTTGGCGAGGTTGGGACTTCCTTGGCTTGAAGAGCTTGACCTTTCTACGCTTGCGTGCACTTACAAGAATCTCCTCTTGGTCTCTCTCATAGTCTAAATCCTCCTCCTGTCGTGCTGCTGTGGTACCTGTGTGTATCAAGTTCCTCTCGGGTAGGTAGGGGACCCTGTCCTGGTAGTAGGGTCTTGCCACCTGTGGTGCTGCGCAATGTAGGAATGTTTTCACCAACCCAGTTGAACTGCTCATCTCATCGGCCTCTCTGCCTTGATCTTTGGGGTGGCTGCATTGTGGGGTCTTCTTCATGCACTTGCTCCCACTAGAAGGGCCTGCATGTGTGTGCATTGGTGTTGCTATGGGAGGAGGGTTGGACTCTGGTGAGAGAGGAGAGATGAAAATATCTCATTATTTGTGAGTTTAAAACTCATCCACACATGTGAAATAGGTGCCTCCTTCATGAGGGGAATTCCCCACACTGAGGTGTCAAAAATGAATCGTTTCCTCTAAATATCTCTTCTTTTTTAACTAATAAACCTTGTTCTTAGTCAACTCTTCATCTTATGTGAGTATTTACTCATTTTTGGGGGATTTTCTTTTATTATTCAATTTATCTCCTCCCCACATTTGGATTGATCTTATTGATCCATAAGAACCTTAATCCAAAATTTTCAAAAAATCTGGACCCTCAGGACAAGGTCCTTTTTACCTATTTTCAATTAATTCCAATTGCACATTGGAAAGTTCTTTTTGAATTTCTGTTTCACGGGAAACCATTTTAGACACTAGGAGGATTTTTATATCCAAAAATATCTCAATTTTGAATTACCTCCCTCTAGACATTTTCTCTCTTTAGGCCAAAACAGGGTAAAATATGATATTTCTTTTATTTCAGAGAAAGGAATAATTATAAGATCAAAAGGGGAGGTTCTTACACCTATACACCTCAAAAGCTGGAGATAGGAATCTTACATCCTACCCCACTTTAAAAACGCGAGATGTCCTCATCTCGTAAAAATAGAGGATAACTCTTTTCCTTAAGATCCAACTGATTCTAGGATTCTTTATAGTCTGGTGAACCCAACATAATCCTGGGATAAAGATCCCTTATATAGAACTCATCATTTAGATAACAATTCACTCATAATATATCAAATTCTTATCACAATAATGGTCCATTAGACCGAACTTTCTATCGGAACAGTCCTCCATGCGAATTTTCAATTATACAAATTTTTAATTTGACATCCCTTAACTTGATCTACTGGGTCAAGTGTTAACAGCAGCAATCTGTCAGCATAATCCATTGATCTCATAGTGATTTGCTGAAGTCATTAACGTCATTCCAGTTATGAACATCATCACACGGACTCGTCCCATTCATCCTCATTATGGTTTTGCTCAGCTTATTACATTTCAACCAAAATTCAGGAATCATCATTTTTCAATCAGAATCCAAATCAACTCATCAGTTCTCAACCAGAATCTAAAAAACATACTAACAACATTCGAATTCATCATCTGGATAGCATTTTTGCTTATAATTTCAAGTCTTAGATTTACTCGTATATACTACCAGTAAAGAGCTACAGTTATACCCTCGGTATATACGGATAGTCATGATCCTTGGAATTATAAGGTAAATACCATCATGTCTAGGCCTCAAGCAAGTCAGGGATTCCATGCAATTGCGGTACTTCCATCTAAAGACCCAATTACTAAGTTATGAATTTCAGTCTCTACATATCAATTTGTATGAATTTTATCATACAATTACAACCTTTTACTGCTTCTTCATAAATTTTTGACATTTTTGGCGTCTCGGTTGATCCTCATTGGCCAATTTGCTCTGATACCAGCTGTAAGATCCCTGTCCCATCCACGCAACAAATTCAGGGATGCTAGCAGAGCGAAAGTTGCACTTCTTGCGTGGGGCAGGGTCCCACACTCGAGGCCTCGCCCACGGATATCCGAACAAGAGACTAATCCCTCCGTTCTTCCAAAACTGAATCCGACAAAACTTCCCTTGCCTGGAAAGCACGGGCGATTCCTCCAAGATAATCTTTCTCTAACGTAGTCGAAAAGCCTTAACTAACTGAACTGATCTGACCAAACCCGTAAGTCCCATAGTCAGATCAGGAAAAGATTGTACTTGGATCATAGAGACCAACGCTTTTTTCCTCATTAAAAGGCACAGCCGTTTACTCTTTTCCATAGAACAATTTTTGTCCGGGATTTACTTCATCTATCGTTCCATAACAGAATTGAGTCTCAATTTAGGGATCCATCCGTCCAGCCTAACCCCATCCAGTCCCGTGGGTTAGCCAACCAGTGTGGTGATGGGATCCAATTAAGAATTTGGTTAGGTTTTGTCCCGGGTACCCAGGGAAAAGAGTTCCATGGCTGGATATTCATGCAAACTTAAAACTAGTCACACCACTTACACACCCAATATGAAATTGCCTTTTTCACACAGAATCAGCTATCTTTAAAAACAATCATTTAATGAAACCATTGTATCACTGATCATAATCCTCAAAATCTCCGATTGAATCCTTATTTCCAATCATTCCTTCATCGGTGTACCTATGGCATCATTGGCAACCAAAACGCTCACCACCTGTCCACTCAAGGGCCTTTTCGCTAGTTCCTAGCTCATAGTACCCAGCAATATATTCACTTATAAAAATCGAAATGGAATTTCCGTTGAAGATCAGCAAGATCAACCAACGGATCCATATAAAAGAGCCATGGACTCATCCGTTGATGTGACCAGAAAGGTCAATCAACCAGATCCATGCCCGAATTTAGAAAACAACTCTTACTCCTTGTTCGAATATCTTCCACGATGCACGTGTGAGTATCATCGGTGACCCAGAGCCCGAGCACCATATGGTCAGCACCCTCTAGGATCCTTTGCAGGTGACCTAGCGCTTCACTCATAGATCGCTTCCTTGGTCCCTCATCCACCGTATACCGGAAGCTCACTATTTTAATCGAACCGAGGCTGGTAAAGACCTCGACCGAGACCTTGCTACGCGAGATGTCCTCCATTGACTCTCCATCAAGTGTTGTAACTTTATCATATTAGGTCTCCACGACCTCATTCACAAGACGGTCAAAATGCTTCTCCAACATTCTTGACATAAAACAGTCATTTGAAAACAGTTCAAAAATACAGTTTCTATAACGAACTCCCGTCTTTCCACATTGTTCCACATCAAAACACATTATTTGATTCCACAATCAATTCATAAGTATACCTATTCTCATCCAATCTCATCATTTTGATCTCATCTCGTCTTTCCTCAATTTAACCTCATCAGATCTCATCCACTCACATCTACCCATATTCACATCTACCCATATTCACATCTCATCACATCACATTCATTCACATCTCATCCATTCAGACCACATCACATTCACTCACATCTCATCCATTCAGACCACATCATAATCACTCACATCTCATCCATTCAGACCACATCACATTCACTCACATCTCATCCATTCATACCACATCACATTCGCTAACATCAAATCTCATTCAGACCACATCACATTCACTCACATCACATCTCATTCAGACCACATCACATTCACCCACATCACATTCACCCACATCACATCTCATTCATTTTACCTCCTATCTCATTCATTCACATCCCTTCACATCACATTTATTTATATCCATCACATTCATTCTCATCACCATTATATCACATCACTTCTATCCATATCATATCTCATTCATACACATCTCATCTTCTTCATCCACATCCATCCAATCGTTCACATGTATGACTACTCACATCTATCCATACATTCATATCTATCACATCACATTTATTCATATCCATCATTTTCACATTCATTCAAATTCTTCACATTCACATTCATTCATATATATTTATAACAGATCACATTCATTCAAATTCTTCACATTCACATTCATTCATATTCATCACATTCACATTCATATATATTTATAACAGATCACATCTCTTTCCCCATCACATCACATTCTTTCACATACACATCTATATCGATTCTTTCACATACTCATTCACATCAATTCTTTCACATATACATTCACATCCATTATCATCACATACATTCACATCCATTCTTCACTTATGCATTTACATCCATTTTTATCACATATCATCCACTCATATCTCATATCATTCATTTACATCCTGATTCACATGACATCACATACATTGACATCCATTCTTCACTTATGCATTTACATCCATTTTCATCAAATATCATCCACTCATATCCCATATCATTCATTTACATCCTGATTCACATGACATCACATCCATCCATCCATTCATCATCTATTTGATTCACATCACATCTCATCACATCTATTCACCTCACATTCTCATCACCTCTATTCACACCACATCCATCCATCCATTCATTATCTATCTGATTCACATCTTATCTCATCACATCTATTCACCTCTCATTCTCTTCACCTCTATTCACATCACATCCATCCATCCATTCATTCATATCTATCTCATTCACATCATATCTCATCACATCTATTTACCTCTCATTCTCATCACCTCTATTCACATCACATCCATCCATCCATTCATTCACATCTATCTGATTCCCATCACATCTATTCACCTCATCTTCTCATCGCTTCTATTCACATCACATCCATCCATCCATTCGCATCTATCTAATTCACATCACATCCATCCATCCAATCATCATCTATCTAATTCACATCCATCCATCCAATCATCATCTATCTAATTCACATCTTATCTCATCACATCTATTCACCTCATATTCTCATCACTTCTATTCACATCACATCTATCCAATCATCTATCTGATTCACATCTTATCTCATCACATCATCACTTCTATTCACATCACATCTATCCAATCATCTATCTGATTCACATCTTATCTCATCACATCTATTCACCTCACATCTCATCACCTCTATTCACATCACACCCATCCATCTAATCATCTATCTGATTCACATCTTATCTCATCACATCTATTCGTCTCACATCTCATCACCTCTATTCACATCACACCCATCCATCCAATCATCTATCTGATGCACATCTTATCTCATCACCTCTATTCACCTCACATATCATCACCTCTATTCACATCACACCCATCCATCCAATCATCTATATGATTCACATCTTATCTCATCACATCTATTCGCCTCACATCTCATCACCTCTATTCACATCACACCCATCCATCCAATCATCTTTCTGATTCACATCTTTTCTCATCACATCTATTTGCCTCATATTCTCATCACTTCTATTCACAGAATTTAAACATAGAATTTAAGAGGATTCTAATTTTTGATATAAAGATTCTTTGCGCATCTATTTATGCATAATTCAATTTTAAGAAAAATAACACTTTTGAAATAAAATTAAATCCTTTATGCATCTTTCTATGCATAAATTCAATTTTAATGAGAATGATACTTTTGAAATAAAAATAAATCCTTTATGCATCTTTCTCTGCATAAATTTAATTTTAATGAGAATGACACTTTTGAAATAAAAATAAATCTTTTATGCATCTTTCTGTGCATAAATTTAATTTTAATGAGAATGACACTTTTGAAATAAAAATAAATCTTTTATGCATCTTTCTGTGCATAAGTTCAATTTTAATGAGAATGACACTTTTGAAATAAAAAAAATCTTTTATGCATCTTTCTGTTTTAATGAGAATAGAACTTTTGATATAAAAATAAATCTTTTAGAATGCACAAACGGAGGGAATTACTCGTTTAGAATAACCTAATGATAAACTTTAGTTCCACAAAATTTAAGAAAATTTTGCCATAACCTCCTTTGTATGGCTGACCATTTCTCAATTTTATCATTTAATTTATGACTTGAATTAATCCAATTTGAACTCTAATATCTCTAATCTACTCCATTTTCCAAAAATCAAGAGAGTAAATAATGAAAAGAATTTAATCAATCTTTTGATTAAACTTTCTAGGATTGAGAAGGGCTGAATTGTAAAGAAGAGAAGGGGGTGGCTTTTCCATCAAGGCATAGCATCAAATTTTAATTCAACATTACAAAGCATAAAATTTGAGAAAACCATAGATTTAAAAAGTCACAATAAATTAAGCTTACATGGAGCTTGTAAGCTTTCCTTTGGCTTGAGGGATTGAGGGTTCTACTCTTGTTTGCAGCAAGAGTGGCCACCAAATTCACTTGGAGAGGATTAGGCCAAAAAATAATTGAATTATCAAAAAAATCAATGTTAAATGGCTCAGGACAACAGAAGCAGAGTAACATTGCATAAATGATAGAATTCGTGGTGCTTATGCTAGATCAAAAAGATGTGAAGGAGAGAGACCCAAAATACAAGAAAAGATCTTGCTTATTAAGTTGCTCAAAATACAACTAAGCTTCATGCTCATACAAATGCCTTTGGCATGTGCCTTTAAATAGGCTTGCTAGTGGCCTAGGGTTAGGTGGCTCCCTTAGGACCATTCACATGCACACAGCTTCTACACCCTTGTTCACTAAGGCTCCAAGGCCTATATCTTAATACCCCCCCTCAATACCAGCCATAAAAAAATGAGCTTGGAATGGGTGGTATTGGACATATGAAAGAAAAAAAACTTGCATTTATAACATTAGGCTCACAAGAATGTTCATGGTGGTGTGGTTATCTAGGACTTACAACTATGTTCCTAGAGCCTTAGAGGCTAATACAATGATGCCATCTAAGTCTTTATTTGATGTCAATGAAGATATACACCTTAATGATGGTGCACCCCACTCTTTGTGCTTGCTTGACCTCTTGTAGTTGACATTCTTTGGACATACATGCCATTGCTTCCACACATTCTCACACAATGATCAACACAAGGCTGCCACCCTTGCTTAAGTGGTTTTCATATAGGTGTTCCTTCAACATGCTTAATGCTTCTCTACATACCATACCTCCTCCATGGGCAATGAGGGAATTCCTTAGAGTAATGGTTATGAGGTAGATTTATATGGGACAGGAAAAGGGAGGGTCTTACCACTTGCCTTATAGATTGGTCAAGGGCAGTGTCTACTCCACAATTACAACAAGAGCTTTTGTGCATGTTGGTTACATGATACCCATTAGGGTTTGAAAGTACAAGCTTAATGAAAGTGAGTAAGTGGTTGAAGTAAATGCTCAAACCAATAAGGCACATCATTCTTGGCTCAAGAAGGTGAGGGCATGGCTCATAATGTTGCCTATGCCTCTTACAAATACAATGCCAAGAAATGTTTATCAAAAACATGACCATCAACAAGGTAGAGCACTTAGGGATGCTATGCTCAATCTTAAAACTCATCTTAGAAGATGAAAATGCTGAGTATGCATCGGAATAACATGCCTTGGGCTTGGGAAATGAGAGCATATGGCTTATGACATGCCTATTCCTCTTACAAACAAGACCCTCAAGGGTGATACACAAAAACATTAAAGATGAGCACTTAGTGTACATGTGCCCAACTTTAAACCACTCAAGGAACTGAGTTTGATGATAAAAAACCAGAAAACTTCAACCTCTTTGGCTTATGGTTGCACCATTTCTCCTTAAAAGCTTGCCAAGGTAAGCATAGAAGCGGGTTGATGATGAAGACTTATAATGTGGCACTTATAGTGTGTGCCCGACCTCCAATATTGATGAAGAAGAGCCTCCTTAGTGTGAAAGACCTCCTCCTTTGATGGCTATGACCACTATTAGTGTTAAGCAACACTATTAGTGTTTATGAACACTATTAACAAACTTGAGCAAGTTTTCATGGAGAAAAAAATAGTAGGTGCCTGGTTTTTCGACTCCCACGATCGATTCAGCCTGCCCCATTAGGGCTGAGATTTGAGATCCTAAGCCCTTAGGTCATGGGCTTCAAAATCCCTAACTTACCTCAGGCCTATGGTGCCCACAAGCGGCATATTGGTGTACGACACAGTAGCAACGTAGAAGAAACGGCACCGGCTTGCTCAGAGCTCAATGTTGGCCTGCTCAGAGAGAAAACCTAGCAATTGATGGTACGAAGCTGAGTGCCTAGGAGTCTTCTTCAACTTCCTAGTTGAAAGCATGCCGAGGTTCGTCATCTTCAAGCTGCTAGAAGGCCTCCACTGGCTGGGGGTAGATGAGATGCACTCTAAAAACCACTTTTTTGACCTATTCTACACCTTGCAAGTTGCCTAGCTCTAGATACCATTATAGAATTCGTGGTGCTTATGCTAGATCAAAAAGATGTGGAGGAGAGAGACCCAAAATACAAGAAAAGATCTTGCTTATTAAGTTGCTCAAAATACAACTAAGCTTCATGCTCATACAAATGCCTTTGGCATGTGCCTTTAAATAGGCTTGCTAGTGGCCTAGGGTTAGGTGGCTCCCTTAGGACCATTCACATGCACACACCTTCTACACCCTTGTTCACTAAGGCTCCAAGGCCTATATCTTAATAATAAATACCATTAAGATTTTACAAAGGGAGAGGCTCCTATTTATAGGAAAAAGTGAGCCTCTAACCAAGCAAACTGATTCTAGAATTTTCCAGATCAATTTGGTTACTTTTTGACCATTTTTTGGTTAGTTTAGCTTACTTTTTGGATCTAGTTGAAACAGGAGAGAGGAGAGATGAAAATATCTCATTATTTGTGAGTTTAAAACTCATCCACACATGTGAAATAGGTGCCTCCTTCATGAGGGGAATTCCCCACAGTGAGGTGTCAAAAATGCATCGTTTCCTCTAAATATCTCTTCTTTTTTAACTAATAAACCTTGTCCTTAGTCAACTCTTCATCTTATGTGAGTATTTACTCATTTTTGGGAGATTTTCTTTTATTCTTCAATTTATCTCCTCCTCCCTACATTTGGATTGATCTTATTGATCCATAGGAATCTTAATCTAAAATTTTCAAAAAATCTGGACCCTCAGGATAAGGTCCTTTTTACCTATTTTCAATTAATTCCAATTGCACATTGGAAAGTTCTTTTTGAATTTTTGTTTCAGAGGAAACCATTTTAGACACTAGGAGGATTTTTATATCCAAAAATATCTCAATTTTGAATTATCTCCCTCTAGATATTTTCTCTCTCTAGGCTAAAACAGGATCTTTCTTTTATTTTAAAGAGGGGAATAATTATAAGATAAAAAGGGGAGGTTCTTGCACCTGTACACCTCAAAAGCTGGAGAAAGGAATCTTACATCCTACCCCACTTAAAAAACGCGAGATGTCCTCATCTCGCAAAATTAGTGGGTAACTCTTTTCCTTAAGATCCAACTGATTCTGGGGTTCTTTATAGTCTGGTGAACCCAACAGAATCCTGGGATAAAGATCCCTTACATAGAACTCATCATTTAGATAACAATTCACTCACAATATAACATTCAAATCCTTATCACAATAATGGTCCATTAGACCAAACTTTCTATCTGAACAGTCCTCCATGGGAATTTTCAATTATACAAATTTTTAATTTGACATCCCTTAACTTGATCTACTGGGTCAAGTATTAATAGCAGCAATCTGTCAACACAATCCACTAGTCTCATAGTGATTTACTGAAGTCATTAACGTCATTCCAGTTATGAACATCATCACAGGGACTCGTCCCATTCATCCTCATTATGGTTTTGCTCAGCTTATTACATTTCAACCAAAATTTAGGAATCATCATTTTTCAATCAGAATCCAAATCAACTCATCAGTTCTCAACTAGAATTTAAAAATCATATCAACCACATTCGAATTCATCATCTGGATAGCATTTTTGCTTATAATTTCAAGTCTTAGATTTACTTGTATATACTGCTAGTAAAGAGCTGCAGTTATACCCTCGGTATATACGGGTAGTCACGATTCTTGGAATTATAAGGTAAATACCATCATGTCTAAGCCGCCTCAAGCAAGTCAGGGATTCCATGCAATTGCAGTACTTCCATCTGAAGACCCAATTACTAAGTTATGAATTTCAGTCTGAATAACAATTTGTATGAATTTTATCACACAATTACAACCTTTTATTGCTTCTTCATAAATTTTTTAATATTTTTGACTTCTCGGTTGATCCTCATTGGCCAATTTGCTCTGATACACAAGCTGTAAGATCCTTGTCCCCACCGCGCAACGAATTTAGGGGTGCTAGCAGTAATAGTAGCACTTCTTGCACGAGACAGGGTCCCACACTCGAGGCCTTGCCCCCCACAAATATCCGGACAAGAGACTAATCCATCGGTTCTTCCAAAACTGAACCCGAAAAAACTTCCCTTGCCCGGAAAGCACGGGCAATTCCTCCAAGATCATTTTTCTCTAACGTAGTCAAAAAGCCTTAACTAACTGAACTCATATGACACCGAACCTGTAAGTCCCATAGTCAGATCAGAAAAAGATTGTACTTGGATCATAGAGACCAACGCTTTTTTCCTCATTGAGAGACACAACAGTTGATTCTTTTCCATAAAACAATTCTTGTCCGGGATTTACTTTATCTATCATGCCAGAACAGAATTGAGTCTCAATTTAGGGATCCATCCATCCAGCCTAACAGTCCCGTGGGTTAGCCAACCGCACAACCACTGTAGTGATGGGATCCAATTAAGAATTTGGTTAGGTTTTGTCCCGAGGGAAAAGAGTTCCCAGGCCCCCTAGCCGGATATTCATGCAAACTTAAAACTAGTCACATCACTTACACACCCAATATAAAATTGCCTTTTTCACATAATCAACTATCTTTAAAAACAATCATTTAATGAAACCATTGTGTCACTGATCATAATCCTCAAAATCTCCGATTGAATCCTTATTTCCAATCATTCCTTCATCGGTGTACCTATGGCATCATTGCCAACCAAAACGCTCACCACCTGTCCACTCAGGGGCCTTTTCAATTATTCCTAGCTCATAGTACCCGGCAATATATTCACTTATAAAAATCAAAATGGAATCTCCGTTGAAGATCAGCAAGATCAACCAACGGATCCATATAAAAGAGCCATGGACTCATCCGTTGAGGACCAGCAAGGTCAATCAACCAGATCCATGCACGAATTCAAAAAATAACTCTTACTCCTTATTCTAATATCTTCCACGATGCACGTGTGAGTGTCGTCTCGGAGTAACCCAGAGCTCGAGCACCGTACGGTCAGCACCCTCTAGGATCCTTCGCAGGAGGTGACCTAGTGCTTCACTCATAGGCCGCTTCCTTGGTCCCTCATCCACCGTATCAGAAGCTCACCATTTTAATCAAACCGAGGCAAGGTGGTCAAGACCTCGGCCGACCTTGCTACGCGAGACGTCCTCCATTGACTCTCCGTCAGCTATTGCAACTTTATCAGATTAGGTCTCCACAACCTCATTCACAAGACGGTCAAAATGCTTCTCCAGCATTCTTGACATAAAATAGTCATTTGAAAACAGTTCAAAAATACAGTTTCTATAACGAACTCCCGTCTTTCCACATTGTTTCACATCAAACCACATTTTTTAATTCCACAATCAATTCATAAGTATTCCTATTCTCATCCAATCTCATTATTTTCATCTCATCTCATCTTTCCTCAATTTATCTCATCAGATCTCATCCACTCAATTTACCCACATCTCATCACATCATATTCATTCACATCTCATCCATTCAGACCACATCACATTCACTCACATCTCATCCATTCATACCACATCACATTCACTCACATCTCATCCATTCATACCACATCACATTCACTCACATCTCATTCAGACCACACATCACATTCACTCACATCTCATTCAGACCACATCACATTCACTCACATCACATTTCATTCAGACCACATCACATTCACTCACATCACATCTCATTCACTCACATCACATCTCATTCAGACCACATCACATTCACTCACATCACATCTCATTCATTTTACCTCGCATCTCATTCATTCACATCTATCCTAATTCACATCCCTTCACATCACATTCATTCATATCCATCACATTCATTCTCACCATTCTATCACATCACTTCTATCTATATCATATCTCATTCATACACATCTCATCTCATTCATCCACATCCATCCAATCGTTCACATGTACGACTACTCACAGCTATCCATACATTCATATCTATCACATCACATTTATTCATATCCATCATTTTCACATTCATTCAAATTCATCACATCACATTTATTCATATCCATCATTTTCACATTTACAGATTCTCTTTTACAGCCTCTTGCTAAGGGCTTGTTCCCGCACACACCCTATTCACTTGTATATTTCAACATCAACTTGCATAGGATCTATCTTTTGCACTTTCTTAATCCCTTGGGTTAACTGGTGAGCAAAACTCATATCACGAAATAGTCTTTGAATTTGAGTGTGAATATAAGAGCTCTCTAGCAAAAATTGGGGAAGGGACATGGTAATATCCACATGGTGGTTAAGGGTGTCAATAAAATTAAAGTGATGAATGGAGGATGATAACTTACTTGGATGAAGCACCCTTACCGTCTTTTTCTTTTCTTTTGGTTCAGATTGTACGAGAGCGTGAGACTTTTTCTCAATGTGGGTAGGTGGGTGGGTGGGTGGGTGTGGGGAATGCTTGGTTGCTCTTGGGGTTCTACCTTAGGTGTGTGTGCTTGCTCCTTGGGTTTTGTTTCCTTCCCCCTAGTGATGACACATATATGAGAGCTAGGTTGTATGACATCAATCATGTTGATAGGAGTTTTGTTGTCAGATGGCATCTCTTGGATCCTAGTCCCAAAACTTGGATCTTGTGGACTTAGCTGCTCCTTTTGTTGAAGGAAAGTCCAACTTAGTCCAGGTGGTTTTGCAACATCACTATGATGTTTCATAATTGAAACCATAATTGACAAGGCAAGGAATGTTGACAAGAGCATAGATATGATTCTTGTTTAGAATATATACAATGCAAGCATGTCCCTTGAAATGCCCTGAATAAGACTAGTAATTGTGCATAATCCACACTTATACTTTTAATAAATCCCCCAAAAGATACATGGAGATTTATTAAAAATATAAGTGGGGACTACTCTAATACTACAATATACAAAGAAATGTCATAGCAGAGTGGGTAACATATGCAAGTGGTAATAGGCATGTTCAGATCTTAGGTTGTAGAGTTGATAAATTTAACCTTGTCTTTTGGTGCTTTCTATAGGGAAAAACCTTTTGGACTCCATTATTTTCAAATTTCACATATTGAAGTACATCTAATTGACCAAGAATGCCAATGTCTTTGACTCTCTACACTTACATGTAATTGCATTGAAGAAAATTTGAAATGTATTTACTTTTTACATAAATTGTTCAAAGGAGGCAAAAGATTTGAAATCCTGTACATGGTTTGTCATGTCTAAGAGAGTACACTCACTAGCCCTATGCGAAGTATTTCTTTTCGTGCAAGATGTTGATTTCGTGGCCAATGGTAATAGTTAGCTTTGTTTTCGTGTCATGCTCTGCATCATGTAGTCCAATCTAATTCTTCATCTCACATCTTGGTTACTCAAGAGTTAACGCTACACCATATGGTTTGCTCGCTGATGTAGATGGCTCAGCTTGTTGGCATGATATGGTTGAAGACTTGGAGAAGTGGTCTCATTTTTCTTTATCTTAGTTTGTGGAGGATGGATAGTTAGTTCCCTTTGAGGAGGAGTGGTCTTCCTCATGGTTAGGTTATGAATTACCTTCACCTCCTCTAGAGGTTTTTGAGCGTGCTTCATCTAAAAATAGAGATAGGTGTTAAGAGGTGTGTTATATTTCATGTGTTGTTTGCTAACCACTGCCAAAGATCTCCAATACATCAATGCCGGCCACTGCATCACTTTTACTCTTTTGGCCATTGGCATCAAAAGTGTTGGTTTTCACTAAAAAGACATGTATTCTATTATTTTTCATGGTGATTTACGCTTGTATATTAATAGCACACCATAGGATCCAAGGAGTTGGGTTTACACTAGCCTAGGTGAGTTGAATGTGCCAGTACATTATTTTTAAGTATTGGGCACCCAAAGTGTGAACACTGTGGCTCAATATAAAATCCAATGTAAACCCTAACTTGTATCATTCTCTTATGCATAAGCTAAAGTGCTCTTGCTATGTTCTCTCTTCACCTCTTTCCATTTCTTGCTTGCTTGATTCGAGTTCTTGTGTGCTTGTCTTTGCTTACTTGAGCGAGTGAGTGAGTGAGTGTGTGTGTGTGATTGAGTTGTGATGGCAATT
Organism: Cibotium barometz; assembly: GCF_041138505.1. NCBI lineage: Eukaryota > Viridiplantae > Streptophyta > Polypodiopsida > Cyatheales > Cibotiaceae > Cibotium > Cibotium barometz. The sequence goes on from NC_141054.1 coordinate 56,454,316, forward strand.
TGAGAATTAACGAGTGTGCAGTGGCAAAGTGGTGTGTAAGGTCCCCAACTAAAAAGGGGAATCCTTAAGATAGTTCCTAGTCATTGACACCTCAATCGTGTAGAGATACAAGGATACGACTACTAGGTAAGTCCTAGCTCTATCTCGTAGGGGGAGTGTGGTCTCCTAAATGGTTCTAAAAATTGAATCACCCATAGAGTGATTGACCTATCTTGGGCAACCTCTATCCTTGATTCCTAGTAGCAATGCCTTTTTCCCCATCTATGAGAGGCACGACCGCTAACTTGGTCCTCTAGAATAGAATTGCCTAAGGACTTATTCACCTAGCATAGTGCAATTGATTAGTTGTGAAGCTACCCCAGTAATCCGGTCCACCCATCCATAGGATGGTGCCGTCGGGGCAATCCACCCAACTCACCCGTTATTTTTTTTCTGATTAATCCTACCACACTGTGTGACATATATAGACAAGTTCATTAAAACAGGGATCTCATACAGTGTTCATTAAAACACCCACTTAACTTAAAATAATGATACTATTAAGGAGAATAGCTCTTCTCACTCTCACAGCATGCACCTAGAGTATTGTACTGACACAATAAGTAAATAAGAGGCCATGGGAGAATTACCTTATTGTTGTCGGGGTGTAAGTGATTACCTAGATTATGAACTCCAAGAAGCTCTTCGACTATCCAAAATGTGGCTAGCTCTCTCCAAACTCTCCTAGAGGGCGTTAATCTCTAGCGTGAGCTTGCTTGGATGATTCCCTCACAACTCCAAAGCCATAGTGGTGCACTCCCAATAACCTGCAAAGCACACTCTCACACTCTCTCTCACACACACTAGCAAGAGATAAGAACAAAAGAAGCACAATAGATCTTGAAATTGCACAAGGGAAGTGTGTTCTCATTCCTTACATTATTATTTATACAAAACTTATAAGTGACCAGGCACCTAAACTTGGGCGGTCATTATATAAAAATGAGAACTATGTGTCTCTACACCTACTAGTGTACATGTGTATGTTGTGATGCCGACATTACACTTAGCTCGGACATCCCTTGTTTACATCATGATGCGCTCATTTAAGCAAGAAAAATTCGTAAAATGTTACATGATGTACTAAAAAGCCCGCTCATACGGTTCAAAAATTACAAGTGACCCTTTTGAAATAACTTGATGAATGACGACCACTTGCTTTGCTTAGACAACCTTTGAAAAATATGTTGGTGGGCCCGCCTAAGCAAATTTCCCAGTTAACCTCCATTGGAAATACGGCTACTAACAGCTCCCCCTGCTGCCTGAAGTAGGTCTGTAGTCCTCGGACTTATGCATGGAAAATCAAAGTCTGGGAAAATTTGAAGATCAGCCGCTTGAAGAGATCATTGGGTTGTCATTATAGAGGCCTTAGTGTTGCTGAATTGATGATTAAGATTTCTTAAGTGTGTCAAGGAATAGGGCTTGTGAAGTATAAGAGCCTTAGAAGGTTTTTGAGATAACTGCATGATGTAGCAAAATAGATTGGTTGTCGATGTTGAAATTGGTGAAGCCAAGAGTAAGTGCATATGCATGTGCACATGTATAAACAAATAAGAGTGCTTAATGTATGCAATTGAAAAATTCAAGTGTCTATATACTGCATAGTAAAATGAACAGCACATTGTGCAAGAAGAGTAATTGAGGGGTAATCTAGGTGATGGTCAAATCTTGGGCCAGGAATATCTTGCCACGATCCCCCCATCCAAAATGTACCTGGATGGCTTCTAATGTTGAGGCTTCTAGTCCTAAAGATAAAAGTGCACAATGAGTGTTGTGTGTGTTTTTTTTTAATATTTTATTTATTTATTTTTTGAATAGTTGAGTATGCAACATGTAGATATGTACAAGGAAATGCCATGCATGACATTGTGTATCAAGACTATGCCCTTGACCAGAAAATCTTAGGCAACATTAGACTCTTATGACGCATGTGCAAGACTATGCCAGTGGTCGAAAAACCAACTGGAAACAACTGACTTGAACTCTTATGCTCACCACTTTTAGGTAGGCGACACCAATTTACAAGAACTTATGCAGCATGCTGCCAATGTCGATGCCTCAATCCCAAAGAGTATTGGGTTCTTCAGAAAGCTTTGTATGTAGGCCAAAATTCTGTATCCACCATAGTCTCAAAGTTACAGAGCATAAACCCAAGTAGAAATTTGAGTTGGTGGAAATAAAAAGCTACCACATTCTCATTTGGGCCTTCATTGAGATCATATAATAGCTGCTCTTTGCCTCATTTTGCGTCTATTTGTGGAACATCCAAAAGTTTTATAATAAGTTAGATAAATCTAATTGTTGCCACAAAAGTAGGATCAGGTATCTGCCTCCATGCGTCATATAATTCCTTAAGGTGGTTCCTCATAGCATGTATATCTGTGAAGGTTGACGGGTGGAACCAAGGGTAGTTAAAGATACAGTGGGGATTGAAAGAATGTGCACAAGCAGAAGCAAATAAACATGAGAGAGAGAAAGATTTCAAGCAAGAACAAGAGCTTTATTAGCTTGAGGTTACAAAGTACAAGAGCCAGCAAATAGGGCAATGAAAAATGATTGAATGAATAAAATAGAGCAACTCTTATATACTTATGCATGAAGGAGTTGGCTGTAGAAAACAGGCCAACAAGACTCCACGACAGCATTAAGAGAGATGCAATATTTTAACACCCCCTCTGCATCTTGAAGTGTGCAAAAAAGTCAGAAGAAAACTAATGAGGAAGGTGCGACCATGGACACCTCAGCATGGCTAGTACTGAGTACACCTCGAAAAATGCACATGTTAGCTTGTTATCTTTAGAAAACATAATGCCACTATAAAAAGAAAATCTTCTTGGCTCCAAACTCAAAGTAGAACTGTGAACACATCACATCCAATAACCTCGAACAAATGAACATGGAACACATCCTGTCTATAGTCTCTACTGGACCAATAGTTCTAGAACTCATCCGAACCATGAAGGAAACTTGGTTGATCCTGGAACTCATTCGGACCATCAAGTGAACTTGCCTATCTTTATACTTGGAACTCTGACACACGGGTCCCATGCTCCAGATTTAATATAAGAGCTTTTGAAAGCTCCCTCTCCCGCCCACAAGCCATTTCTGGAAGACAGCACACGGGGGATGACCTTAGGATCAAAGCAGGACACCAGTCATGTTCTCTCTAGTCTCTGTAGTAAGGCCTTGGGAGAGCTTAGGTTATCACTAGATGAGTCTGTGTTAGTGTCATGTGACTTGTCTTTGCCCTTCTTTAAAGACTTGCCCTTGTCCTTGTTGGCTTTGCCTTTGTTCTTTGACTGACAATCCTTTGATGATAGGTGGCCTTTCTTCCCACACTTGTAACACCGACTCCGAACTTTCTTCTGCACCGTCATGAGTGCCTGATGAGGTCCAATAGACGATGAAACTTTCAAATTCCCCAATGAAACTAGGATGGATTCCTCTTCCAAGAGGAGAGTACACAGATCATCAAACTCGATGGAACGTGTTGTGATTTGTACCCGCAAAGCTCAGGAAACCATGTCATAATCTGCAGAGCAGGAAGCCTGATGAGGAGGAGAGCAGCTAACTGAGGAGAGGTCAGGGCAGTACCCATTGCCACTAATTGGTCATGAATTACCTTAACCTTCATCACAAATAACTGCATGGAAGTCCTTGCTGCTATAAACTCCAGGGAAAAAAGCTAACCCATTGCCACTAATTGGTCATGAATTACCTTAACCTTCATCACAAATGACTGCATGGAAGTCCTTGCTGCTGTAAACTCCAGGGAAAAGAGCTAACCCATTGCCACTAATTGGTCATGAATTACCTTAACCTTCATCACAAATGACTGCATGGAAGTCCTTGCTGCTGTAAACTCCAGGGAAAAGAGCTAACCCATTGCCACTAATTGGTCATGAATTACCTTAACCTTCATCACAAATGACTGCATGGAAGTCCTTGCTGCTGTAAACTCCAGGGAAAAGAGCTGACCCAATAGGTTGACAGACTGCATTGTAGAGTCTCGTGCATATAGATCTGTCAGCTTTCTCCAAACAGAAGTAGCACAATCCAATGTTTGCACGACGGGGGAGACTTTTGGAGAGATGGCTCGTACAAGTGCAGAGTGAGCTTTTGAGTCTTGATTCTCCCAAGCTGAAAGTTCTACGAGAAAGGCATCATCCTGGTCCTGAGTCCACTTCCTAGAGTTGGTAGGGCAATCGAGCTTTCGTTCGTGGCCCTGAACAATCTCCCAGAGTCCCTTGTGTGTGAACCAGACCTTCATCTGTAGCTTCTAGTGATCATAGTTTGAACCACTAAGCTTGTCCTCCTTGTTCGTGCAAGGGAGACCCATGTCTGCCTCAAAGAAACTATGTCTCAAACAACCTCTGTAGCTAAGCAATCCACGTGCTCTCTCAAGCAGCTTTCCATAGGATCCAACTAGGGACCAGTAGCCCCCTCTAAAGATGCAAACTGGACAGCAAAAGAAACCCAAAAACATACTACTGAGAACCTCCTACCGGAAGAAGTTGGAGGGAGAAGAGCTGATGTGCCATTTGTCTGATGCACTTATTGAATTTGCAGCTAGAACTCCTCCACTTGCCTTTGTAGAAGAAAATGCAGCCTGGGGGCTGGCTGACAGCAGTTGGAGGGCTTGTAGAGCAAAAAACGCAGCTAAGAAAGAAAAAACGTAGCCACTATTTGAAGGATCTACAACCTGGAGAATCTAGGGAAGCAAAAAACGGAGAGAAGCAGATTGTGCAATAGCCAGAGCCTAAGCGTATGATACCATGAAAGAATGTGCACAAGCGGAAGCAAATAAACATGAGAGAGAGAAAGATTGCAAGAAAGAACAAGGGCTTTATTAGCTTGAGGTTACAGAGTACAAGAGCCAACAAATAGGGCAATGAAAGATAATTGAATGAATAAAAGAGAGCAACTCTTATATACTTCTACATGAAGCAGTCGGCTGTAGAAAACAGGCCGATAGGACTCCACGACAACATTAAGAGAGATGCAATATTTTAACAGGAATTCTTGCCCCATTTAGCTTTGAAGACTTCCCTAGTCCACCGTCGAGGATATGGCATGAAACAAGGATTGACACAAAGGTTCCTTGGTGAATTATAATAGGCATAGGCATAGTGATCCAGTTTGCAGGTACTTTTGTCTCCATTCCTATTGAGTGCCTTGGCCTTTCACTGTACCGTGGAGGTAGTATATAACCACCTCTGTCCTCTACGGGATGGCCCTGTTTCCATCTTTTAAAAGAATATTCTATTAAGAAAGCAACCACCTATACATAAAGAAGATCTGCCAGGTGAGGGTTCTTGAATTGTGTGTGTTGTTTTACGAGCTCCCATAGGTCTCTGGCTTTCCATCTATGTAATTTTACATGCTCTGACATCTCACCCCTAGGAGGATAGGCCAAATAAGGCCTCTTTTTCATCATTTCTGTCGTGGGTGTTTTGACACCTATAGTACGATCATAAGGGCAATGAGGATCAAAGGTTGTTACCTGCATGAGTGCCTCAAATAGAAGTTGTGGCATCAACCAAGGGTTTCCCTCCTTGATTACTTCTAAATATGTTTCCTCTGACAACTGCTCAAACATGTCCTGCTTTGCAAAAAGTTCAGTCCCACCAATTAGGAGTTGTGGGTGTTGTGTGGTAGATATTGTACTTGGGCCACTCTTCAGCTTCTGAAGTTTTAGTAAGATCTTGAAAATCCTGTGCTAATTCAGTTTGTTCATGGGTGGGTACTTGTGATCTGCCACCAAGCTGTATCATCTTGAATCCATGCATTGTTCTCCTCGTGTTCTCCTCGTGTTGTAGACCCTCATGTTGCACTATTTGCAATCCTCCAAAGTTTGAAACTATAGGCACGTCCCTCATGTTATTCCTCTCCACATGGCAATGATAACTAAAGTCTGTAAGCCTTTGGGCATCTGTTTAAGACTCATGCCCAAGTTCCCATAGTTGGTTGTATTGTGCGAATGCATATGTTGGAAATCTTGTAAAGGTAAGTCAAGATATCCTACATGGCTGAGTATTGCAGTTGTAGCTTCATTATTGGTACCTTTATTTTGGCCTTTAGAACCTTCCAATGGTGACAATTGTGGTTGATTATTCACTTGGAATGCATCGACATATGGATATGTCAAATTGGCTAAAGCTTTGCTCGGGCCTGTCTTCTTCCTCTGGGTTAGGTGGCTTGCCACCCATTAAAGTGTTGTTTAAAATCAGCTTCCCATTGAATGATTTCAGTGTCATCAATGGAGGGGTAATTGATGTGAGGCAAATCAAATTCTAAAGATTTTTTTGTTTTAGGCTTTCCAAATGAAATGTAATGATTCTGAATAACTTCCATATGCCAAAGGAGTGATAAAGATTGCTTTGCCTAGCCCGTAAATATAAGGAGCAGTCCCTAGCCTCATAAGGTCCAAAAAGTTTCATCTAAGTAAGGCTTTGGTCTATGCAGTCTACAGACGTTTGGGCTTCAAAGGTTAAGTTCTCTAGTAGACCCACTTACATAAGTTCCCCTTCCTTTAAAAAAAATCTTAAGAATTGAGAAGCACCCTAACCCATGCCCAGAAATTGATTACTATAGGATGCAATGGGGCATACAAAAGATCACTAGGTCTTTGTAGACTAATGTCTCCACCATGAAGAATGACCATTACAAATGTAGGGGAATTTTGTTGGGACATCTTTTGAAAAACCCACTCCACTACCTCACTTGTCAAAGGAACCTCAAAATCTATGTATTTTACAGTCATAGACAGTAAAAGGGTAGAGGTGAAATTTTTTTTGGGTTTTTGCTAGAGTTTGTGGGGAAACAGCTAATGTAACTAGAGCAAAGGCATGGCTAGAGATAGTGGCAAGAAACTACCCCTTGTTCTACTGGAGAAATCTCCTCCTCTTTGTGCTGTGACTTGGAGCAAAGACTACAAGAAGCCAAGGAAAGCTTGGTACAACAGCTTCAAAAATAGAATGAAGAAGAAGTCAGGCTCAACCTCAAGCTTAAGGTAGAAAATGACAGCTTATTCTAGTAGTTGCAAAAGGCATGGGAAGATTGCTCAAAGTATCATGCTAAAGCTATGGACAAAGCCATGGAACTAGAGTCTATTCTCCAACACCAGAACTTAGCCATCTCCACCACAAGCATCTTATTCTAAGCTTGATTCCTGTTTGTTGTGACCAAGGCAAATTCTTTGCTTGAAATTTCCAACTCTTCTAGCAGATCCTGCTTTTGTTTGTGTACCTTATGATAACGTTCCCTTTGCTTACTAGCGTTTGCAGCCCTTTTTAAAGACAAGAGTTTTTCCTCTTCTAGATTGGCCACCAACTCACTGATTTTATCTTCCTGGTTAGATGATTCTTCAAGTTGGGCTTTGAGCTGTGTTATTTGAGTATGATGTTGGTCACTCAATGACTTGTTTCTTATTAAGTGCCTGTTGTTTGTAAAATTTTGCACCTTCTGGTTCAGTACCCTTGTCATCTCTAAAAGATGTAGCCCGGATTCCTCCTCTGCTTGTTTTATGTCCAGGCTAAACAAAGTGACTACCTGTTGCTATACTTATTGCACTTTAGGGTTTAGGACTTCCTTTGTAATTCTTTTCTTCTTTGGCTGAAGGTCAGATTGTATTGAAACTACCTCAGGCATTACACTGGTCATTCCAAAATCCATTTCTCTCTTACCGTTAGGGTCAGCTGTTGGTGTTATTGTTGACATGGGCTAAGCTTGCGGAGATATCGCAATAGGGATTTCCCTGCACATGGATGACGATTCATCGTGCACATGTTGGTTGGTCCTGCCCTTAGAGCCTTGATCTCCCTGGTCTTGCTTTGAGCCTCTTGTCCTATGAGAGTTATAATGTTGACAGCCACTTCTTTAAAAAGGACCTTTCTTGCCCCATATTCTAGAACTTGATGTAGAAGATAAGGATTACCAATGATATACTTATGTTCTACATAATAATCAATGAGGTTGTTAAAGATTAGATGTGCCCAATCCTCCTCACGGCCTTCCGCCACCATAAAAATAGCCTGAGAGTTTATGCTATCATGTCTGTCAATGTATTTCACCTGAGTGAGAAGACTGACTGCTTTTAAAGCTATTTCTATTGTAGTCTCCTTGATTTGTGCAAAGAATTATCCATGCAGTGACTTACTCCATTTTTTCATGTGTACTGATATTTATGGTGCCTAGTTTGACTTTTGAATATGACACCCCTGAGAAGGCAAGCCAAATGCTTTAATGATTAACTTTTTGTGGAACTTAATCTTGGCCTCATAGTCTCCTATGGTTACTACACCACCCATCCCTCTATCTGCATCATAAGAGTTTAGGAATTCAATTATGAGAACAGGGTCATAATAAGGATTTCAGGAATCTGCCATCTTATCCAAGCTAGTTGCTTGCAATTTCTCCATTACACCATCTTCCTTAAGAAATAAGTAGCATTTTGGTGCATGGTAGGTAAACAACCCGGGCTCCTTTTTTGTATTCTTTTGGAACACTCAAATGCGTATGCATTCTCCATTTGTGCCTACATCACCAAGCCAACTAGATGAATGACCATGCTTAGTTACCCAACCTTCAGCATCCTGACGACTTATCCAGTACCTTTGGTATTCCTTTTAACCCCTTGGGTTGTCCTCCCTGCTATTTTGACTCCTTATTAGACACATCATGTTTCCTTATCATCTTTGCATTTGATTCATTGTTTGCTTGGGTGTTCTGGAGCATTTTTGTTGCAAACAAAACCTCTTATTAGTAAGGAAGTGTCATTTTCTCTACTTGCCGATCTTAATCAATATGTAATGTAGTACCCAAGTTTCTTGGTGAATGACACTATACCCTTCCGGACCAGGAGTGAAACTTTTGATTGGAAAAATAATAATATCCCCCTTTCGGGGCAAGTTCGAATTGCCCTTTTCCACTTTCTCGCATTTGAAAGTGGTGGTCAAAATCTTGTAGGCTGAAAACCCACAAGATGTCCCTCCCCCTACCTAGAGCCAGTACACCCTTCTACGAGTGTGTATACCCACATGAATGCAATCATTACAACTATAGAGTGTGGGTGGACAAGAATAGTCACGATTTTTTGAAGGGTTAAGAATTGTGAAATTAGGAGTGCAGGTAGTCCATGTATAGTGAGTTCCATACCCATGCGGTCTCTAAGTCAGGAGTTTGTAACAAAATTTAAGATTTTGCATATTGTGGAAAATTTTAGAAATTTTTTGGCAGATTCTCCTTTGTATTTTGGAAAATTTTTCAATTTTGACTTGGTTGTCAAAGAAGCATGATGATACATAGGGAAGGAAAAACTTACCCATTTGAAAAATAAAAAGATCAATACATACCAGAGGGTGAAGTTATATGATGAGTGGAAGCTCAGATTTTGTCAATCGCTCACTCTGATTTTGTGCAGTTTTACCTTATTTTATAACCAACACTTTTTACCATTCTAAAGCCTCGTGGATGCAGGTAGACCATCAATAATCAAAAAAAAAGTTAATGAGTCTACAGTCGTAGTTATCTACTAATACACCCTTGTCTTGGCCAAACTGCAACTGTTGATTGTTGAGCCTTAATCTATCTGACCGAGAACGCTTTGGCATACATTGGTTTGCCACCAAATTTTGAATATAAGTCAGTAGGAGGCTGAGTGCTATTGTCTATACCTGAAAGGGTAGGTTGTGGATAAGATCATCAATTATCTTTACATCATCACACTGATGATAACCCTTGATCAACTACTAGTTTACCCTTGTCTTTGTGATTTTCTGGGCACAGATTTATTCCATGTATTTGCATAGAGCTTACCTATTGGCTCCCATCGTTGAATAGTGGTTTTACTATTGATGACTCTGGAACTTGCTTCTGTAGACCCATCCTTGACCTTGTGTGCTTCCACTATCTACAAATCCGTAACCAATGCTCTCCAAGTAATAGGGCACAGGTTCCCTATTTGGATCCACTTTGCAAACTTAGTGGCCGTAGATCTCGGCCAATAAGGTCTTTTATAGCCACCTAGTGATCCTTCCCATGGTACGAGGTTTGTTAACCAAATAGAGAAGTGCTTGATGGTCTACAAAGAACACAAATTTGTTTGCCAACAAATAGTGTCTAAACTTCTTGACTGTATAAACCATACCTAAGTCTTCCCTTTCTATGGTCATATAGTTTTGTTCAGCCTCATTTAATGTTACCGGATAAATCCTCACAAATATACATCAATTATTAAAAGAGAGACTTGAAATTGAATTAAAAATCAATTAACGTGACTTATTATCATTAAACAAAGAAAAATTAAATACATAAAATAGCAACATCATCAAAGGTTATGATAGAGAGTACCACACAAAGAAGAACAACAGACTAGGTGCAATCTTCCCCCCGACATGTGTGGCTCCACTCTCACATGCGGTATTTTAATCATATTCATAAATTTAGCCCCTGGAGCCATTAATAGCATAGCTTTTTCAAAATTGGGCTATTTACAAATTTGAACCTTAGTCCAACTAAAATTGCTAGTGGGCCTTTTTACATAAAATGATGATGTGCACAATTTACATCTATGATTATGTGCACAATTAATTTCGTGACCATTTGCATATTGCATTAAATTGAATCCTTCATAAATTAAATTAAACATAATTTTGTAAGATTATTAATGCATCAAAAATATGAATAAATATATACCTGTAAAACAGTCCTCCAGTTTGGGGAAGCAATTGTCCTCAATTGCATTAAATGATCAACAACCTAACAAGGTTAACTCAAATAATTAAACATAGTTCAATCACCATTCCCTTGCAGTACTACATACATCAATCACACTAGATGATTAGTATTTATTGTGGAGTCACCCATGATACACAATCACTAGTATGGTATGACTCGTGAAGAGGACCCATATACGACACCTCATTCAGTACCCTCGTATGGTGTGACACCTCCGTCTCAGTGACCCTCGCATAGTGTGATACCTCGTTCGGTGACCTTCACACTAATCCTCACCTGTGCGAAACCTCATTCGGTATCCTCGCACATATCTCTCTCGTGTGACACCTCGTTCGGTACCCTCACACAATCTTTCACTACTGCGACACCTCATTCGGTACCCTCACATGCATCTCTCTCGTGTGACACTTCATTCGGTACCCTCACACAATCTTTCACTGGTGTGACACCTCATTCGATACCCTCGCACCTACCATCTGATTCTAATGATGATTTCAATAAGCATGTGTTTAAGGTAGGAATCTTGGTTTCATGTTCGGTCTTGAAGATGGTGTCGTGAAAGCCACCTCAATCAACAAATTATTTCTAACTTGTCTTGATTGTTGGTGTGATTGAAATTATCTATCAAAAGAATTTTGGACACTCAAGGATATGTGAGGTTATAAACTCAAAGTAGATGCAATGAGTCTGAATGATGTAAGGTTAATTTACTTTTTGAAGTTGACATAAATTTAAATAAAAGACACGAAATTCAAGAGTAGAGAATCGTACATATATATATATATATATATATATATATATATATATATATATATATATATATATATATATATATATATTGATTGTTCAAAAAAATGAGAAAAAATGTGAGCGAAATATAATTTATATTTAACTTTTGATTATGATTATAAGGAATTAAAATCCTTAACCATGATTATAGGTGTAAGAAACTTACTTGGAAGGTGAATCATCATCTGAAAGATAAAAGTTACTTAGGATTATTTGAAGAATTATTTACTAAGCTATAAAGGATATGAACTTACTTGCAAATGTGGAACAACCTTTCTACAAAATACATCATTAAAAGATCACAAATATTGCAAGTATATGTGATGTTTCAATTATGGAAAATAGAGGAACTTACTTGGGAGTGATGGAGTCATTCTGAAAAAGATATGTTATACGGTACCAAACAATTTAAATGTAGTTCAAGGATTCATACTTCTCGAATTAATTAGTGTCAATTTTGAACACACAAAGCAATCAATGAATGGGTTGAATATGTACCCACATGATGTTGGGGAAACACATCTACATGGTAAAATGTTAGATAAACAAATATAGATATATTTGATGGAATTAATAATTACATATAAGAAAAATTACCTCAAGGTGTGATGAGTTGAGAATAAACAATAAAAGTGGTGTTCAAATATCACAAAAATATGAAAACCCTTGAACTTTCGCACATTGTTGTGGCTATCCTAAAAATATTGTAATCTCTACATCACAAAAATAATTAGACTGGAACAAAGGATTTAGGGTCTCTTCTAAGCCTTGAGATAAGGTCTCACTTCCAAAAGCTAAATCTCACTTCCAAGCCTTGAGATAAGGTCTCACTTCCAAAAGCTAAATCTTTTTAACAAAGCTTTCTTTTCCTTTTTATGGATTTTTCTAGCATGCAAACTATATTTTTTAGATAATTTTCATTAAAAACTAGAAAATAAACATTGAAATAATTAATTTTGCACATGTAATGAAATAATCATCCAAAGAAAAAGTGATAATCTCAATAATGACTTATGAAATTTATTTGGATTTAAAAAAGGATATTGTTTGACCATTTTAAACAAATTTACGAATCAAGAAACAATAAATTAAGGTTTAATTGTAAACAATATACTCTCAAAATTCTTGAATATTTGAAATAAAAATATAAATAGAGAGAGTATAGTAAATACTTAGCTTAGATATCGTGTCGGTTGGTTGCAAAATAGTTGATTGGACAACACAAAATATGCATGCAATAATTTAATTAATTTACAACTAGTAAAGAGTAATCGTAAAATGAAGACTCAGCTCATGAGTTGTGGGAGCCGAGTCTCGATGGTGACGTCCAATGAGCTCCCCTCCTATTCACACATGCAAGCTTTCCCTGGTGGTGAGCATATCTCTCTCTCTCTCTCTCTCTCTCTCTCTCTCTCTCTCTCTCTCTCTCTCTCTCTCTCTCTCTCTCTCTCTCTCTCTCTCTCTCTCTCTCTCTCTCTCTCTCTCGCACACGCGCGGGGACGTGCTCTCTAGTCATGCTTTTTTTGTTGGCATGCAAGCTTTTGGAAGCGTGGACGTGCTCTGTGCACAACTCCCGACTGTGTAGGCTATTGGAAGCGTGGATGTGCTCTTTGTCTCTGGTGAATGTTCATGCGATGGAGGGAGAGAGAGTGAGAGAGAGGGGGGGTACCATGCATTAATGCTATATGTAACCAAGCATGTTGAACCACGCATGGTTCAACAATCGCATGCATCGGTGCATCAGTCTGCAGTCGACGTTGGGCATGTATTCGCATGCATCAGTCGCATGCAGCGGCCACTGGTAAAGGGGGGGGAGGGAGAGAGAGAGAGAGAGAGAGAGAGTTACCTTTCTTTCACACAGTTTCTTTTTTCTTTTTTAAATCTCTCCCATCTCATGTTGTTGTTGCTGGTTCTCTGTCACGTTGCAACCTGAGGTGTGCTGGTTGTGATGTAAGTTACCCGCCTTGGTGTGTTGTAGTACACGTCCCCTCCTCGGTGTAGTCTGCAGTGCGCCTCCCCTCCTCGGTGTAGTCTGCAGTGCGCCTCCCCTCCTCGGTGTAGTCTGCAGTGCGCCTCCCCTCCTCGGTGTCGTCGCCTCCCTTCCACGGTAAGCTCTGAGTTTTTTGTAAAAAATGAAAATGGTTAACATAAATAAGGTGTGTCTATGTGGAGGGGGTGTGGGTGTGGGTGTGTGTGTGTGTGTGTGTGTGTGTGTGTGTGTGTGTGTGTGTGTGTGAGAGAGAGAGAGAGAGAGAGAGAGAGATTGGTTGTTTGGCGCCTCCCGTCCTCGGTGATGTCTGTTTGCCAGCTCCCCTCCTCGGTGACGTCTGTTTGCCGGCTCCCCTCCTCTGCATGCAATCGTGTTGGCCCAGAGAGAGAGAGATTGGTGTTTGGCGCCTCCCCTCCTCGGTGTCGTATGTTTGCCGCTTCCCCTCCAACGGTAAGCCCAACGTGGGCCGTGTCTATGGGGGGGGTGTGGGTGTGTGTGGGAAAGGGAGAAGCTCAAGCACAGAGAGATTGGCCTAGTTGCATGCGGGCACGTTGGCCTAGCTCACGCTTGCATGCGGGCATGTTGGCCTAGCTCACGCTTGCATGCGGCCACATTGGCCCACAGAGAGAGAGATTGGTTGTTTGGCGCCTCCCGTCCTCGGTGATGTCTGTTTGCCATCTCCCCTCCTCGGTGACGTGCTCCCCTCCTCTGCATGTGGCCACGTTGGCCCAGAGAGAGAGAGATTGGTGTTTGGTGCCTCCCCTCCTCGGTGACGTATATTTGCCGCTTCCCCTCCACGGTAAGCCCAACGTGGGCCATGTGTGGGGGGGGGGGGTGTGTGGGAAAGGGAGAAGCTCAAGCACAGAGAGATTGGCCTAGCCCATGCTTGCATGTGGGCACGTTGGCCTAGCTCATGCTTGCATGCGGGCACGTTGGGAGAGAGAGAGAGAGAGAGAGAGAGAGAGAGAGAGAGAGAGAGAGAGAGAGAGAGAGAGAGAGAGAGAGAGAGAGAGAGAATATGAAATTTTAATTTTTAATTTTTTTTATTAAACGTTTGTGTGAGTAGTGTGTGTGTGTGTGTGTGGTATTTTTAAAATTTTAAAATTTTGTGAATATGTATTTTTTTTAAAATTTTGTGAATATGTATTT
>NC_141054.1:56474019-56521519 GCF_041138505.1 Cibotium barometz
CAGTGCCCTTATATTGTGTGTGTGTGTGTGTGTGTGTGTGTGTGTGTGTATCTATATATATATATATATATATATATATATAGAGAGAGAGAGAGAGAGAGAGAGAGAGAGAGTGTGTGTGTGTGTGTGTTATATTTGATATCAGGGATATATTGCTTAGGATGGATGTGGCAAGGAGATCATTTTCGTTCGTTTATGGTGATGGACAAGATATTGAAGGTAAATGTTTTAGGCGTTTGCTATAATTTAGGTATTATTGTTTTCCAAGATTTATTTAATATTCATTGGCTGAATTGTAGACCCTCCATTTTGGGAAGGCCAAGCAACTTCTCTAATTATCGAACTGTTAGAGAGCACTGGTGTTTTACGGTATATATACAAACTTTCTTTTTATGTAGCTTTTGTGTTTTGTTTGATTAATTTATATTTTTATTGAAACATTCATTTGCAAACAGGGAATATCTTCACTTTTTAGAACCCAGATTATTGTTGGGTTTGTATGGTCGAGACAGTTACGACGAGAGCTTTGGGCTCCTAGGAATTTACAATCTACGATTGTGGAAGGTTACAGATCAGCTTCATGTACGTGTAATTTTTGTGGATTATGAAAAGCCTGATAAGTTAGATTTTCGGTGCAGAGGCACTGGACAATACAGAATTTTTCAATTTGCTGTTTATAAGCCTATTCAAACGCCGTTCGCCTCAAATATTGATCCACCAAATGAGTTTTGTAAGCTTTTATCTTTATCCAACTTTTTTCTACTACGAGAGTTATATTTTCAATGCTAATATTTTTTATGGCATACATTTTGCCAGATGGAGGTGCGGGATATAGGCTACCAAGGAGAGAGAATCCTATTATCTGAAGAGTTGTTTTGAGATTGTGTTCATGTGTGTTAAGATACTCATCATTTTATGGCCTTGTAATGTTAGAAGCTTCTATATGGATATATATGGCAATCATGATGTTTTTATATATTAGTTTGTCAAGTTGAGGGTGATGTATACATATATGTATGAGTGTGACCAGTATCTATGGATATTATGGGTGCGTGCGCATACACAGACAAATATTTACATGTGTGTATGTGTGTATTTACATGTGTGTATGTGACATGCACACATGCATTCATAGGCACACACACACTTACACATATCTTCCAGTTGTGGCATGTATGGTTTCAATGGATTTCACGTACACGTACTTATACATGTACATACATACGTACATCTTTATGCGTGTTTGTGTGTAACAAGATGTGCCTAGCTTCTAAAAGGAAAGGAAGAGTGATTTTACACATATATCTTTTGCATGTACCTAAATGCAAAATGCTTCTTACTCGTCGAAGATGGGTCGCGACACTAGTCTTAAAGAATGTACACCCAAACTCTCATATAATAATGAACCTTTTTGTACATCTTAAAGAAATAATCTTCTTAAAGAATGTACACCCAAGCTCTCATACCACTGTTACTGGAACCTTTTTGTACATCTTAAAGAAATAATTAAATCCTCACAAATATACATCAATTATTAAAAGAGAGACTTGAAATTGAATTAAAAATCAATTAACGTGACTTGTTATCATTAAACAAAGAAAAATTAAATAAATAAAATAGCAACATCATCAAAGGTTATGATAGAGAGTACCACACAAAGAAGAACAACAAACTGGGTTCAATCTCCCCCCCGGATGTGTGTGGCTCCACTCCCACATGTCGTATTTTAATCATATTCATAAATTTAGCCCTTGGAGCCATTAATAGCATAGCTTTTCGAAAATTGGGCTATTTACAAATTTCAACCTTAGTTCAATGCTTTTAAGGCATTTCATCAAAATAAAATAAAGCTTGCCCAACTAAAATTGCTAGTGGGCCTTTTTACATAAAATAATGATGTTGTGCACAATTTACATCTAAGATTATGTGCACAATTAATTTTGTGCCCATTTGCATATTCCATTAAACTAAATCCTACATAAATTAAATTAAACATAATTTTGTAAGATTATTAATGCATCAAAAATATGAATAAATATATACCTACAACATTTAATTATCTACTTGCAAAGCTTTAAAGCTAGCCTCACTGGAAATTGTCTCCTCGTGTCAAAAGGAAACTGAAGCAATGATGGAATGAATGTTATCCTCAGAATGAATACCTGGTCTCCAATGTTTGTACCTGTAATATTTTTTGCTTCTATCACCTTTGAGTGCAATTGCTTACATATCAATCTGGTGTACCATTACAAAGTCCCTGCCATCAAGGATCCAAATTATGGAGATACATGATAGGAGCCCCTATAGCCATCTCAAAATTTTAAACCACCCCTAGATGGGACACTCCATACTTCTGGATCTACATGGTGACTTTACCTCAATGTCAACCATTTATTCCGAACAATGTAAGTATATTTATATATATCAATTCAATATTACGAGCAATGAAAACGCCAGTGTGGGAGATAAACTATAGGAATTTTGCCATCCAACTCCTATTTATCTTCATTTCTTCACATGACAAGAATAAAAATGTCAATCTAAAAGTAACATCAATTAACTTGAAAGCATGCACACTTACTAAAAGACAACATAGATTGCACATGCCACATCTTTATGAACATTCTCATTTTTAATGTTTGCTTGATTGATACAATGATGGATACAAATGCAGGATCTAGCATTTGTAGGCTACTTTATGGGCATACATTACATTTACATTCTTCTAGATGCCATTTATAGTACCTCTTTGTAGACAACATTAGCTATGTAAACTTCATTTGTACCTTCATTGCTGCTTTCATGGTCTATGATATCTTTTACATTCTTCTAGATGCCATTTATAGTACCTCTTTGTAGACAACATTAGCTATGTAGACTTCATTTGTACCTTCATTTGCTGCTTTCATGGTCTACGATATCTTTTACATACACTTTCACTGCATCTAATGATCTAACACGTGACACAGCAACATACAATTGTCCATGTGTGAATACTTGTGTGGCCAAATAAAGTCCCAACACACTCAATGTTTGACCTTGGGGCTTATTTATTGACATACCAAAAGCTAGCCTCACTGGAATTTGTCTCCTTCTCATGTCAAAAGGAAACTGAAGCAATGATGGAATGAATGTTATCCTCGGAATGAAGACCCTGTCTCCAATGTTTGTACCTATAATATTTTTTGCTTCTATCACCTTTGAGTGAAATTGCTTACATATCGATCTGGTGTACCATTACAAAGTCCCCACCCGCCTAGGATCCAAATTATGGAGAAGCATGATAGGGGTATTCATCTTTAAAAGCAAGCAGTGAGGAGGGTAACCACCACCCCCAGACTCAAACTATTCAAGTACTCAACTGCATACAATATTATGTCATTCTCAGAAGAAACAACCGAATCTTAACTAAGGTATTCTCTTTCAAGACCAAGTAATGCAGCCAAGGCTAGTTCATCAATCTCATCCACTTGTTGATTTCATGGTGCAAGAATAGTACGGTCTTTGATAAAGCATGCATAATCCTCCACTCTTTGAAGATCTTTGTACACCGATTCTACCAAACTCAGCAAGGAGTTCCCATGGATTAACAATTCATGGTGGAATTACCACTCTACCTTCATTACTTGGATGGTTTATAGAGCCATCCCCACTTTGTAAATTCCAATTGACAAATTCTAGTTCTATAGAATCATAAACACTCTAAATGGCCCACATGTTTGGGTTGAGCTTTAAAACATTCACATGTCTCCAAATATATGGCGGACACAGCGTTGACAATATCCTCACGTGATCCCTTTGCAACAGAACAAGTAAGATTTACCTACAGTCACCACCAAAGAGCATAATTTTGCTACTAAATACTATATCATTTTGCATGATATCTTTTAATGTCTTGTCCAATGCTTCATATGCATACCTATGCATCATTGGAGCCTCATCCCAAATCATCAATCTTGCAAGCTTCAACATCTCGGCTAATGGGCTATTAGCTTTAATATTACATGTGCGTCCATTTGAAAGTTGAGTGTTCAGTGCGTCCATTTGAAAGTAACAATGCAACTATTCTTGAAGATGCACATGCCAAAGTAACTTGATTATCTCCACGTAATCAAGATAGCAAGACGTTATATAGACATGTTTTTCCTGATCCACCTGGTCCATCGAGGAAAAAAACACCACCATTGTTCGAATTAACGGGGAATGCTCTAGATTGACAACTAGTAAGACTCCTTTCCATGGAAAGAGCCAAATCAGCCTGTTGAACAGCATCAAACATTATCTATTCCATCAACAACCCATTGTTGATATAGTAGCAACAATTGATCTATCAGGAAGAGGGAACCCTTCAAAATAATGTAGACATTTTCCATATTGTCGTAAGAGGTCTTGCAAGTGTAACAGAGCTTGATTCTTAGCTATAGATTGACAAACACCAACTTCAACACACCTATACAAGACATGGAAAAAATCCTCTGAAAGTTTGGCACAAAATTTGACCCAAAGCTGTCCGGGAGATTTAGGCTCACAAAAAATCGAAATGATGACAAAAAGTTGACGCAGCTGGAATCCTGTTTTCTAAAATGCAGCTTCTTGAAGACACATATACCACTCATCATCACTCTCCAGCATTCCTCTCACTTCACATGCAACCTTAACTTAGGGATACAACTACCCATTCATCACTGTTCGTACTTCCTCAAAAGATTTGCAACCTTTACACACTGTGAGTAGCATGCATAGATAGTATTGCTCACATGCACTCGGGCTAACATTATACATACGTCCAATCACATTTTAGTATTTCTTTGGTTCCTATCATAACCAATCACATTTTAATATTATACATACGTCCAATCACATTTTAGTATTTCTTTGGTTCCTATCATAACCAATTACATCACCCAAATCATCATGGTCATTAAATATAACATGATTTTTCAAGGGGAGACGAACATGCAACCTTTATATATTTGGCTCTTCATCATGCAGATCATACTGGTATATGAGCCATGTAGACACGTATTGTGCATCCAGATATTGACTAACCTCATCAATAACCCCATGTGTATCTTGCAACTCTACGGTGTTCTATCATGTCCCTTATATACATACTTATACAAATATTTCATTGTTGTAATGGTAGAGCATACTTCCATGATGTTAATATGGGCTTTGTATCTCATAGAGAGAAAAGGGTTATATGGAACAACCCATTGATTGTCCACCCTATGATTCTTTACTTTGATGAAATTGCCATCATCTCGCCACATGTAAGTTGGATACCCATTGTCATCAACAATAGTAGTCTCAAAAAACTTTCAAGGATAATGATGTTTGCAACTCCTATTATCCATGCAAGGAGAGTACATATTTAGTTCCCCACATGGTCCATGAACATTAATCTGACTGATTATCTTATGCAACTCGGGACACATCGCCTTATCTGGAAGTTCAGCACATACCAACTTATCATGTGAGCAATCTTAGTAGGTTTACATGTACCCTCCAATATCAACAATATATGTGCATGTGGCAAGCCTCTTTTTTGAAATTCAATAACAGAAACAAATCTCACTACCCTTCCAAATAATGCTTTTTTCACCAATAAGTGCAACATATCCTTATGCTTCTCATAGAATACCCGTGCCGTCAAGTCAGGTTGATCTTGGGTACCCTGACCCAACAATAAAGCATTGCATATTTCATGCCACTTTGGGGTCAGGTTTACCCATCTTCCTAACAATTACCATTGAATCCTGATACAATTGATGCATATATCGAGGCCCCCCAGTATATGTAGATGGTATATGTAGTTGGCAGAACTATCCAACGTCCAGCAATTCCCCTAGAGACTCTATTGACCCCATCAGTGACATTAACCATATCTGCAAGTCCTTGGTATACTTCAGCATGCAATGCTTTTTGGTTATTGTGTATCCATACTAATCTTGATTCTTCCATGCTTCTATATGCATCAACAATGTACTGTTACAAAAGTCGACCATCGCGCAGAAGGGAAGCATTTGTATCTTCCCTTATTTGTAATCCATATGCATAATATTACCATTGAGTTACAGTCTCTGTCTCTTCATTTGAACCTTGTCTATTCTTACCATGGAGTGGAATTCAAAGATGCCAACCATCCTCTCCTCGAGGAAACAGAAGAACATATAATAGAGGCATATATGAACGATGCAAATTAGATACTATGCAAGACATTATTTGAATATCTCTATGACCTACATGAAAATCATCCCCTTGACCTAGCATGATAGCAGCTACCTCACTACCCGTAGGAACCAAGTATTGCCTTGAGGTTGATCGAGCTTCACTCTGATGACCATTCTCATATCTCCATGTGGACTGGACTGTAATATTCCTCTCATTGTACGAAATACACCAGCATACGGATTATGTTCATACATCATTGTTTGTAACCTTTCAAGCACATTATGATTTAAAGAAGGCATCCCATTAAACATCTATTCTCGAATTCATGCTATGTATCATACACGTACAATTGGGCAAATTGAGGAGCTACATCTCGTGTTTTATCAAGTATTACAAAGTCAACACAATGATAGGTAGTATCATGGATTCAAAAATTAAATACACATCCTCCCTTATTAAACTGATTGTCCAAGTGAGCACCTAGTGAAACGAATGCTATAAGAGCATATATTCTTCCTGTATTCCCTACTTACACTATCATTAGCAAGTAACATATCAGCTAATGTAGGAGGAGGATTTTCCAAAGGCAATAAAGAGATATTCCCACTTGCATAACAATGTTTTCCCTCATAACACCATGGTTGATGGGTGCTTAACATTTTGAGGAAATGAAAAAACACCCCTTATAGGATGACATCTGGATTTAATACCTTTCACATCGCCAATAGAATAGGAAATAGGCTGAAAATCTTCAACAGATCCAATCTCATCTATAGGTGGTTCATTTAAATCGAAAGAAATAGGGCCTCCTACCATATCTCTATGTGCCCGAACATTCGGATTTTCATTGCTAAGTTCTTGAAGAACTGTAGTAGTAGGAGTTACTCTGTTACCCGAATCTAAGTAAATTCCAACATAGAATTCTCTATGCTTCTCATTTTCAACCCTTCCAAATGTTTTGATCTCATTTACATTGAGGTACTCCATTAAATTAGCATGAATTTGTGTAACAAAGTGTCCTAGTGGTGCACATGCACATGGGGATGGGCCTAGGCACCTGAAGTTAGGGTCCATTTACACATATAGGACACATGGGGCCCTGCGGGTATAAATAGGAGATTACTATCATGTATTGGGATCTTTTACTCACTTTATGATCTTTTTACTCAATTTATGACATTTGGTCATCTTTTCTCCTTGGAACATGTGTTCTCTTCTTGGATATGGTGCAAACTCCCATGAGTGCTCTAGGTATTGCTCCCTATGATGAGCTTCCTCTAGGTGGGATATTAACACACCACACTTCCATAGTTATTTGCATTGGTATCAGAGCCTTTGGCTTAGGTCCTTGTTTAGGAAGTGATTAGTGTTAATCATTTTCGAAATTAGTTTTCACACATTTTTTTAGATTTGCTAATTTCTTGTTTGATAGGATTAGCAAAGAGATTTCTATTAATCATTTTTTGAATTTGTATTAGACATTGTTTTCTAAACCCTAATCCAATTTACTGTTTGGTTTCTTGAACTTCTTGTCTTGATTTTCTTGATTTTTGAATTAGGGTTTACAGAGATTTTAGCAAACAAAATTGAGAGATTTTCTTGCATTGTATTGCTTAGAGAGCTTCTTACAGTTCCAATTATTAATCCATTAAGCCTCTATTTCTGTCCTATTTTTCAAAATCTTGGAGTTCTTGGAGCAGATTTACAAGAAGCTTGGTTTCTTAAGTATTTTTGTAGAAATTTCATTGCAATTTCAAAGATTGGTGTAGACTGTGCAGAATATTCAGATTACAAAGTTTATGCAGAGTACAGATTGCTGTGTAGACATCAAGATTGCTGTGTAGTTTTCAAATTTCTGTGTAGATTATTGTGCAGAGTACAGATTGCTGTGTAGAACAGAGTTCTAGTGCAGATTTTTATAACAATTATAGATTTTGTGTATAAAATTGAAGATTTCTCCAGTTCATTGAAGTCTGTGATTTCTTAAAGTTTGTGCAAAGTTTTATATAGTGCAGAGTTCCTTGAAAACGGTGATAGTTAGTGCAGAGATTATGAAGAAAATCCATAAGATTATTAAGAAAACAGTGTAGAGTGAAGAACTTAAGTGTTTAAAGCAAGATTGGTGCAAAATGTTACATCAGTAAATGATCTTTACCCTAAACTTCATTCTATTCTTGATTTTCTTGTTTCTGTGCAAGAAAAAAAGTGTCCAACAAGTTGATCTTTGCAAGAAAGTTCAAAGGTATAGCAATCCTCTCAGATTTGAACTGAGATCATTGGCAAGCCAATGTGTTACCATTTACACCAAGGGATTCTACTACTATACATCAAAGTTGCAGAAATTGACAAATCTTGCTAGATATCTAGCAAACATATCTAGCAAACAAGCCAAACATTTATAAATCTTTTTGCAATCAGGGCAGTTGCAAGCAAATCTTGATGAATGTCTAGCAAGAATGATCTAAATCAGTCCAAGATTGACAAATTTACAGATAGTTTGAATGCGTACATGAAGAAACCAGTGAAATGCATCTATGCAGACAGTTTGAATCCATGTATGATGAACAAATGTGTAGACAGTTACATGTATGCATGGAAAGGTTGATGAAAGGGCATTTATCCTACTGCTAGAAGTTGCTGAAGACACAGCCTTGAACATTCTGACCAAAAGTGTGGAAAAACTTTCCAATGCAAGGGTGAAGGAAACATCCGTGTATTCCAATCAGAAAGACACCCTAAAGATAGAGAAAGTTGCTATTGTCAAGCTTGGCACGAACATCAAGGATTTGGAAGTTTCTTTGTCTTAGGCAAATTTTAGCACTCGACTTAATTTGGATGACAGCAAAGGCTTGATCATAGTTGAGACTAGTGTGAGCACACGCCAAGTCATTCTTAGCCACCAACTCCTACTACTGCACCTTTGAGACTCTACAACTTTGACACAACCATGGCTGCACCATGATATGCCTTTAGCTCTTTGAGAAAAACAAGCAATCCTATCAGAGTAGCTGATTGTTTCAAAAAATGGAGATTTGGAAGCGCACACCTCTGTGAGGCTCAGGAGCTCAATGCTTCAAACCAGCCTCTATGAAGCTCAGCATTAAGCACAGCCAACCAATGCTTCATCGATTTCCTATAGGCTCAGCGGACAACATTGACAATGTCATCACCTCTATGAGGCTCAAGGCGGCTGAGCGTAGGTGGAAGAAGCACGCCAACACTAACTGCTCTGCTGGGAGTGCAAGGTAGGTCGAAGAAGGTGAGCGTATCACGCTGCTGCTGGTGACAGCAGCAGCCGGCTCCAATAGAAGGTGCTTCATGGCCTTCCTACAAGAGCAGAAAGAATAGAAGTTTGCGGCTCCAACAGAAGGCGCTTCATCGCCCTCCTACATGCTCAGCAGAGAGTTCATCATTTCTGTGGAACTCAGCACAACAAGTCAGCAAACAAACGTTTTATTCAAGAGTTGTCCTTTGCTCAAGCTCAACAGAGGAGGAGCTTAGCAGAAGAGAGGAGCTCAACAAAAGAGAGGAGGCGTCAATGTGAGAGGGAGAAGTAGAGGAGAGAAAAAAAAATGTGTGAAGTCTAACGTTTAGGTTTTCGCTTTCTTTCTTTCTCTCTTAGCCTTTTCACACCCTATACCTTGTTTTACCCTTTGATCTTTTGGCCATTTCCTATTCCCATTCATTTTGTCCAACCACACCCTAGGCTCTTGATCACTTAACCCATCTTGCCCATTCTTCAGCTTGTTCCCACTCATTTTTTTTACATCTCCCATTTATCGCTTGGCCATTTCCACACCAGACCCTTACTTGTGCTAGTGGTGGTTCCCACGCGTGATAAGTATGCATTGAGTTAGGGGTGTTCACATGCGATGATAGAGTTTTGTCCTCATGCCTTAAGTTTGTGGAGATAGTTTGTGTGTAGTGTGGGCATATTGGGTGATTGTTCACACGTGTGAGGTGTGTCACACGCGTTGATGTTTTATTTGAGGTTGTTCACATGTTTTGAGCCTCGTGGTGGTGGTTAGTGTGCCGTGTGGTTGATTTGGTGTAAATGCATTGGTATCAGAGCTCCATTGCAATTTGTTTTCGAATGCTAGCCCTTGTTTGCAAACAATTATGGTGAGAGGCATGTGTTACATCCAAAATTCAGATGAACTTGGTGAGGCATTCTTTGTTCTTCAGGTCACCCTGCCCAAATTGTGCATATAAGGTTCCACCTTTGGAAATCTCTTCTGTAGAAACATTATGAGCATGAAAATGAAAATGAGCCTTATGCAAATCCTTTAGACAGTATCCGACCATGCCCTCAAAGGTGTGCAATCTTAATTTGACATAGGGCGCGGTACATGACAATTGTGCCCGGGGGTTTGTTCACATTATTCCACATCAAGTACTATTTCACAGACTTTCCAATGGCGAGATGATGGATGTAGAGATTATGCGAGCGACCATTTGAAAGTGCAAATGGTGGAGGGTACCACCTTTTTCAAGGGAGAAGAGCACTTGGGTACACTCATGCTAGAAAAACTCCATAAGATTATCCCACATAGACATATCCACGTCATCGTTTTCCAATCCCAACATTGATAGATACCTCTAGCATCTTCACATTAGCCCGAGTTGGAAACTTGGGGCATGCAGGCAACACATCGGGTGGTCGACCGAGAGATGAAACCGACTGATCTCCTACCTTGTTCCTACCTTGATCGTTGCATAGGAGGTCTCCTACCTTGTTCCTCTTGATCGTTGCGTAGGAGGTCTCGGAGCTACCTGCAATCACAATCGGAGCTCCCTGCAATCACAACATATGTATTAGCATAAATAATGAGAAGGACAAAAACAACACAACAATAACATGAAAAACGATATGTGTCATGTGAAGACGAGCTCGTCTTGTGACTCCCTTCAAATTTTCTAAACCAGAGGGACCTTCTGGAGGGGCGAGGATACGAGGAGGGATGTTATCTTTGTTAGATTCAGATAGCGCGCTTCTACAAGGGACACCCACAGGATTGACGGGCATCGACGCGACAGCACTCACACGAGGTCTTTGTAAGGGCGGACACAAACACACATGGAGTAACAAACTTTGCTCTTCTACTACGCTAGTATGAAGTTGCAGAGCGAGATGACTTCAACATGGCAGAAATGAGATGCAAACAAACCATCAAGAGTTGTATATATACGGTAGTGAACGGGACAGCCACCAAACATAGCAAGACAAGAGTGACGTAGCAAGAATCGAGGCAAACAAAAGACATAATAAATAGACGATTCACGAAGAGGCCAGAAAACAAGCATGCACAGTGCATTCCATACCAAAATCGAATATCCAGAGAGCTCAAGACCAAAGAGGAGGCCCATGTAGCAGGATCACAAGCTTCTCTTAGCCTACATGGTGAAGAAGACAAACCAACAACGTCAAAAGGACATACACAAAACATCACGATGACGACCTCCACACCATGTAGCACGGACAACGACGCCATATCCACATAGCTCCAAACAAAGGGCCAAGAGCATCTAGTAGGACTAGAGAGTTCTCCAAGGTGCCATGGCGAAGAATATGGGTAACCCACAACGCAAGTAATATCAGAGATTTCTCCAAGGGCGCATGGTGAAGGAGACGGACCACCTAGGAGTTTTCTCCGAGGGTGCATGGTGAAGGAGACGGACTACCTAGGAGATGGCCGAAATGCAAGGTAGCAAGTAAGAGACAAAAGCAGGAACTCAGACACAAAACATAGTTCGCCGTCAGGTTTGTGATAGGGGAGCTCCTTGAATGGATAACGGGTCTGTGAATGTACAACAGCCCTATGTTAGGTTTTCTGTTCTCCCTCCCAACTCCCATCCAAATTGCTTTACTATGGGCCTTCTGACTGAGTCAAAACAAGGGTCTCTACCCTGTCTCGATAGCCACTAGGCCAAAGGGACCCTAGTTGAACCAGGGTCCTCCTAGGTTGCTTAGTGGCTCTCAACCAGTCAATGTCGAACTGAACCAGCAAGAAGGCGCTCGCTACAACCATCTCATCAGCAAACATGGCTCGCAAACGGAACGGGACGCCTCCAACCAGATGCGGCCCTCAAGAAATGCTGCCTCCCCACCTACCGTCACTCATGAAGGAGAGAGGGGGTCTCAGGATTCCTATTCCCGCATGTGAACCATGCGGACATCATACAGAATGGTGGACATTTTTTTAGCGGTGCCTTGGTTCTAGCTGCCCTTTTAACACAACTAGCCGTTCATGAAAACAGTCTATTTTTGCCTTCACCCACCCCTACTGCCAGTCCCCTTCTCTCCCTTATCTCGTCCAAGGAGCTGCTTAGAGATGGAGCATTCAAAAGAACCCAGGGGGAGGTGGTACTTCTATAGGGCTTCACAACTCATGGATGCCTTTCTATATGAGTCATGAGATAGACTCCCTCAACAGATGGATAGCTATCCATCTGAAACTATAGGACCATAAGTTGACGATGATTTCAGTATATGCCACGAGCTCGGCAAGCACCAAAGCTGATCTTTGGGAGTCTCTTATGCATTTTGTGGACCCAGTCATTCTTGTAGGGGACTTCAATATAGTGGAATCTCCACAAGATAGGTTCTCAAATTTAGGTCAAACTATAAGAGGTGCAAAAAGGACAAGTTGGCTTGATCTGAAAGGCATGCACTCCCTTCATGACATGGCATGCAACCATGACTTCACTTGGGGAAATGGGAGACTCGGGAACCAACTGAGAAAGGCTCGGCTAGATCGGTGCTACTCTTCAACAACCTTATGTAATAGCTTCCTAAACACCAAAGTGAAAGTTCAATATAGCAAAGCCCTCTCATACCACTATCCGATCCTTTGTTCTTTCTCCCAAGGAACCCAAAAGGTTCAATCTGGATGGTTCCATACAGACCCTAAGTTGTTCCAACTCCCAATTGTTATTAGGACCAATCTGGAGTTAATATGGACAAAGCATTTCAGCTCTAATGCCTCTCCCTCTCAAGCTTGGAGCCATGCGGTGAGAGATTCCCAAAAATTGCTTATTGATATTAAAAAGAAAGTTACCGAAATAAGGACAAATAGGAGGCATAAGAAATTCCAGGAGTTTCAATATCTGGAACAGAGAATAAACCAATGTTAGCTCTTCCTCAAGACCAACAAATTTCAGTTAGAGATTAGCTTAAAAAAGAGGATGAGATCCAGTGCTAGTAAAACTAAAATTGTTCTTTAGGGAATGGTGGGCATCGAAATTGGACAGACCCTTTAAAGAGATGTTCAGTATCCTGAAAAGGAAGGCAGCAGTAGACCATATTCCAATGCTCAGAAAGCACAATGGCAATTGTGCAAAATCGGTAGTAGTTGAAAACCTAGGAATAGTCAAAGATCACTTCTTCGAGGTCTTTGCTATCAAGAAGACCGATTTAAAACCATGCAAACTATTTCTAAATGCAGGAGAAAAATGATCTCTAAGAGTGTGGCTAGAACCCTGGAGTGTGACCTCTCAAGAGGGGAGGTTGAAGAAGCCATCATGGCTATGAAAAGTGATAAAAGTCCTGGGCTTGATGGCCTACCCACAAAGTTCTTCAAAGCTTTTAAACACTTCCTTACTTCTCCCCTTCTAGCAGTCTAGAAGGAATCCATCAATTTTGGAGCTCTCCCAATCTCCATAAACAAAGGGGTCATCAAACTTATGCACAAAGAGAGGGGCTGAAGAAGATATAGCTAACTGGCGACTATCACCATGCTCTCTACAGCTTATAAAATCTTTGCCAAAGCTCTAGCCATATGCTTATTAGGCCATCTGCAAGAATAAGACCTGAACAGAAAGGATTTATCAAAGGTAGATTCATTTTGGATGCCATTATAGCTCTCTGGGAGGGAGTTGAGTAAGCCCAACAAACACAACAAGATTTAATCTTCTTTAAAATTGATTTTGACAAAGCCTATGATAGATTGGAATGGGATTTTGTTCTACAAAAACGATGCTTGAAGAGCCTCATTAGTGGCTATTGGACCAAGGATGTAAGATTCTCTAAGAAGGGCAAATATTTAGACTCCTTGGAATCCCAATGGGATTCAAAGTGTCTATGCATCAAAGATGGACTTGGGTTCTTGACAAAATACAGAATAAATTCAATAAATGGTCTGGCATACAACATGGTAGAATGGTTGTCCTAAAACACATCTTATTCCCCACTGGCCTATACTTCTTGTCATGTTGGCGTCCCTCTAACTTAGGCTTGAAACAATTGGAGAAACTATGCATAATTTTTTTATGGTCCGGAAATACATAAGAAGTCAAATTCCACAAAGTGTCTTGGGATGTATGTATACAACTGAAGAATCAAGGGGGTTTGGGTTTGCCAAATATCATAGACATTATTGACCATATGCTAGCCAAGTGGATTGTTTGAAGTTTTTATATGCCAGATGCTGACTGGGCAATTCTGTTGCGTTGCAATCTGGACCAATTCAGTCTGGTAGAGTTCCCTTGGTGGAAAAAGTTGCCTATGATGACGCTCTTTTTTAATCCAATCACCATCAAACCTCAGGGAAGTGCACTGGTCAAATTAGTATGGCAAGCATGGAATAGATGTAAACACTGACACATAAATACTCAGAAACATGCCCATATTTTACACTTGAACTCCATTTGGTTCTGTTTAGCGCTCTCTCACAACATTTCTGCAGAGTAATACAAACATGCCTTTAAGCTCCATAAAAAAGGCATACATATTTGGGAAGATATATGGAACAGATCTGAATGCAGATGGGTTACAGAACAAGAGCTAAAATCTATCTTCATAGTATCATATGAAGACACCCTCCTGATTCAGAGCAGAATGTAGTTGTGGCCTGATGAGATAGAAAGGCTTAGATCCAACTCACAGGGCCTTTTATCCACAAAGCTTTTGCATGGAAGTCCAAATGTAACCTATCACCAATCCCGCCCCATCCTCCCCGAGGACCACCTTTACATTGCAAGCTGAATAGTAGATGGAACATCCTCTGGGACATGAAACAGTGGGGTTTCAAATTTAAAAATATGTGGACGCCCTTCATCCCATCAAAAAAATCGTGCTTGCTTTGGCTAGTTGCCCCATAAAGCTTTATGGACGAACTAAAGAGCCCAGCGCTTTGGGTATGGAAGTGGAGTACGCCCAAGAGATCATGCAGCATTGGAAACAATATAGCATCTGCTTCTAGGTTGTGCCCATAACATAGAAGCTATTAGATTTCTGAACCAATGTGTAAGCCTTGTACAGACCTAGCAACTGTCATGACAAGAAATCCTTCTTGGACAACCAATTAAATGCTATGCTGTTCTCTGGAATGTCATTCGTACTACTGAATATCTTTGGACTATTTGGATTCATAGAAATAACTGTCTGTTTAAGAATGCACATAGCAATATGATGTATGGACTTAGATCTGAATTGCATGTGCAGATGAAGACGCTGCATAGAGTGAGCTTGAAGGTGTGTGAAGCGCAGTACATAAAAAATGCAACAGAAGAGACCCTGCAGATGACCAAGGCTAAAGAGGACTTCCAAGAGAAAATTAGGGAAATTCAATATGAAGGGAAATTTCAGGATGGTTTGGTGGTGGCTGATGAAGAAGTCGACCTCTTGATCAAAGATTCAGATTTGCAGAAATATATACTTTTTTCCTGGGAAAAACATCCTTCAATTAGTTAAAGAGAAAAATAGCCACAAAGGGCAAAGTACAACCACGAAGGGCTAAAAACAAACTCGCCTCATATAAGGGCGGGATACAAGTGATCATAAGGGGAGATATGCTTCTCCTTCAGTTGGCTGCTCTATGAGGAGAAGGCTATCTCATACAGGGGGAGGGGGGGAAACAACCACACAGGTGGTCTGTAGTGCCAAATGGGGTCACCGCCTCTATCTGTGATGAAAGGGCTAGGCCTCCAAAGTATCAAGAAGGCTTCCTGCCGCTTCCGCATCATGCGGTCAGAACCTTCTTGCAGCTTCCCCCACTGACCGCAGAGGGTGTGAATGATGTCGAGCCATATGCTCCTGATGGTCTCAGCCAACGGAGTGTGGGTACCCTCAATGGCCTTGCTACATCTAGCACGCCAGATGTGCCAGGCTTCTACGCTGCAAAAATACATACTTAGCCTTACCGAGATGAGGAATGTGTTAGCTTAAGCTAGAATTAAGCTTCTTCAAAGCTCACCCTGGTTTTGTTTTTGTTACCTTTCTCTGTTATATATTTACAGTCTCTTTAAAAAAAAAGAAAAAAAGAGAGAAGTGGAAGAATGTAGGTGGTATAACGTTTTTTAAAAAAGGGGGAAATTACCATCCATCTGCGTGTGGTGATGGACTCTTGCAGCGGCAGCAGCATCAGCATCAGCCTGGTAAGCTCATGTTTGTTGCTGTTTACTTGTATGATCTTATCCTGCACTTCGAGCCTTATTTTCTGCTGTTGTCGGGCTGGGCGCTTCCGCTCATGTACTTTTTGGGGTTTCATTTTTTCTGTGTGCTGGGTACCCTTTTGTTTTGCTCTCTGAGGGATTGGGCGTGGGGGGGGCGGGCGGGCGGTGTGCGCGTGTTTTGAAGCGGTGTTGGCGCTTTGCTGTTAAAGCAATTTTCGGGTGTTTCAGGTGTTGGGCGGTTTTGGTTGAGCATTGTTGGGTGTTGGGCGCTTTCAAACTTGCTTCTTGAGGAAGTGGGGGCTTCTGTTCTCCTTGTGGAGAAATTTCTGACCTTTATTATGAAAAGCATCATGACCAGACCTCTCCTTTACTTAGTGTGTGGGGCCAAGGGGACCCTTACATGTCAAAGAGGTGGCAGTGCTGTTTTATGACCGTTCTTCTTCTGGTTGCATGGAGGATAGCTGTATCTTGTACTGTACTGTATGCCCTGTGGGATATGGATTTCTGTTTCAGATGTTATCCAACTAATACTGCTTTAGTACATTGTCTTTGGCAGGGCAATTTGGCATCAAAAGTTTCTGGGCCTCCAGGAATTGCTAATTGCGATGTGGCAAGGTATCCAGCATGTGTGAGATCGCCTCTGAGTTCTTTGACTCGGGACAACCAAAGTGCATCTCATTTTTCTTCATGCTTCTCTTCAACTGGTGCTTATCGCTTGACAGTGCCATCTATCAAGCTTGTTTCCAGAAAGGGGCTATGGACTTCTGTAAAATCCATGGCACAAGTAAGTTGTTCAAAATGCTTACAAGATTATGTATGCATGATTAATACTTCAATGTGTTGACCTTGATTTTCTGTTTTAGTTGTGGCAAGCGATACCTTGTTTTGCAATAACACACATGCTTGCATGAAAATGATCGATGTTTGCTTTGTGTATGTGCACATGTGTGTATGGGAGTGCACATGCCACATTTTGATGTCTGTGAGTGAGTGTAAGTGTGCACGTTTTGATTTTTGTGACTGTAAGTGTGTGCTCATTGGGGAGAGTGCATGCGTTAAGTTTATTTTATTTTTGTGTATGTGCGTGGGAGGAGGGCATGTGCTGGTGCACCAGCTGTGTATGGTTGGGGCTCGTGTGTAAATTTTAAATCTGATATTTATACGTAGGCATGCATACACTTGCATACGGGCATTCATAATAACTAACATGCATGTGCATTTATGCATTTTTTTTCTTTTTAATCCCTCTTGATGTGTTCTTCTGGAAGATTTTCAAAGGGGAGGCTGAATTCCAGACCTGTACGCTGGCAAATGCTACGCTTAATGGAGTTGTTAGTTTGACGCTTTATGAGTGTGGAAGGTGTAAAATTTAAATAGTTTCTGTGATATAAGAGATTTTCTTCACAGGAAGTGGCAACACAAGCCAAGGTCACAACAAAATGCTACTTTGATATTGAGATTGGAGGGGCTCCAGCTGGGAGGCTTGTTCTTGGTTTGTTTGGAGATGACGTGCCAAAAACCGTAGAGAACTTCCGAGCACTATGTACAGGTATTGAAGTTTCCTTTACTCAACCTTTTGGTTAACTTAGGCTTTATATTGTTTTGGCTGGATGATTTGTTGATGAATTCTTTTTGATGAAATGCTTTGCAACACACGTCTGCAGCCACTGCCTAGCAGTGGTTGTTATAACCGTGAAGGTGCATCAAGTCAGTATGAAATGGTTGTGGGAATGGCATCTTGGATGGTCATCAAGGGAAAGATGCAAACCACAATTTAGAAGCAAGGAAAAGATCTCTTCTTGAGGCCTTTGACTGCACTTTCAGGACATTTGGACTGAATTTGTCTAAGATTTGACAGGTACTTATGGACGTGATTTGGACTGATTGTTGCCGCTCCTTGGCTGTGCGCTTGTTGACTTGGACACCCCTTGTAGGGAGCACTCCTGGCCGGCCTGTTATGCCATGTTTTGGGCCTGTTTCGGGGTCACCAAAGATGTTGAACACCCCTGCATGCTGGCCTCCTTGATGCTACTGTTGAAGAAGGTGCCCTTCGCTGCTGTGTGCTTTGCTGAGAAGAGGGGTGCCTCTGTGCTTTTTGATCTAGCCTTGTTGAATGGTGAATTTGGCTGCCCTTATGCTCTCCTAGATTTGGCATTGAGTGCCCACTGCTGGTCCCCCTTAATGTGCCTTTGGTTGTCCTGTCTGTTATGCCCTGATTGGGGCCTATTTTGGGCATCACCCATAGCCTTCTATTTATAGTGACTTTTGGGCTAGTTGGCTGGCCAACCCTAATCTAGGGTGTTCACACCGTAATAATAATAATGCCGTCCGGCGTCCACACTTGGCTGCTCATTGAGCGCCAGGACAAGAAAACAATGAATTTGTACAAATGCCATTACATACACATGAATCTGCTACGCACTCGACCTTTGGGCTGGCCAATGGATAGAAGCATGTCCACATCACACCTCGGGAGTGTGGACGCGACACTTGATTCTTGGGGTGGTCGATGATGGCTGGATTTAGGGACCTCTAGATTGTATTCTTTGAGCTTTGCGTATTCATGCAATGAAGAAATGGCTTGAGGCCAAACTTGGGGTAGTAGATGTCAAAGTGCGTTTGTTGAAGACTTTCATTTGTATACCTGTTCTCCCACAAACATTCCTTTCATAAAAGTTCAAGAATTCCTTCTACTACTTTGTTTTAGTTAGTTTTCTTTTAGATATTTCAAACTACATGCTCCTGCTTTAAACTGCTTGGTAAGAGGGAGGAGTGCAAAGGTGGAGAGGGGGCTGATGGGGCAGCACGAGGCTCAAAGGGGGGAAGCAGAAGGCAAGGTGAGGGATAGGGGAGGGGGCTTACACACAGATGGGGACTGGGGTATTTCTGCCCCCGGCGCGGGGGGGGGGGTGGGGGTGGGGGGGTGCTGTTACAGGCTAGCAGGAGCTCCAGCTCCCCCTTGTGAAGACTTTCATTTGCTTACCTGTTCTCCCACAAACATTCTTTTCATAAATTTAAAAAAAAACCCCTTATACTTTTCTTTTTCTTAGTTTTGTCTTGGATATTTCAAATTACACGCTCCTGCTTTAAACTGCTTGGCAAGTTGACATTCCTTTCATAATTAAAAAAAACAAACCCTTCTACTTTTCTTTTTCTTAGTTTTGTCTTGGATATTTCAAATTACACGCTCCTGCTTTAAACTGCTTGGCAAGTTGACATACAGGTGAAAAAGGATTTGGCTACAAGGGATCCGTCTTCCATCGTGTAATTAAGGATTTCATGATTCAAGGGGGAGACTTTGAGCGTGGTGATGTAAGTACATGAAGCCAATTTGCTTAACTATAATACTTCTGAAATCTTTTCAACTAAATTCTCATCTGAAGGTGTATAAGATCTGTGTGCTTGCATCTGCACATGTTTGTTTGTAGCAGCTGTGGCTTGTGTGTGCATTACGTTTTCTGTTTAAATGTCACTATCATTGGAATGGCTCATTTGGACAGGGAAGAGGTGGATACAGTGTGTATGGTTCCAAGTTCAACGATGAAAACTTCAAATGTAAGTTTTAAGAAACCCTAGAGCCTTAACCCTTGCAAGCTGTTAGGGATTTTATATGGGATGGTTGTTTGATTGGGCTGCTTTTTTGACATTTCTTTTCCTGGTTTTGTCTATAGTGGTTCACACTGGGCCTGGAATCTTGAGTATGGCTAATGCTGGTCCCAATACCAACGGAAGCCAGTTTTTCATCTGTACTGTCAAGGTGATTGCTTATTCTTACTTCAATGTGCACAGCGAGGACGGTGCGTGTTTTGGTAGATAAACTAGTGTAGCTTGAGATTCACAAGAATAAACTCATACATAAACTATTGTAGCTTGAAATCCACAAGAATAAACTCAAAACCCAACATTGTTATCAATATTTTGCCTATGAGGCTTTCTTGCTCGTTTTACTGCTCACCCGCAGCTCCCTTGCCATACTCACAAATATGGGATTGCTGTGTTGTTGCAACAGTTACCTTCATGCATGCAGCTGTCTTGCTAGACATGTTGAGGCATGATAAACAATTATTCCAGTGCCTTGCAACCCACCCTCATGCATGCAGCCTTGCTACATGCGTACCGGCTTGCTGCCTTGTAATTAACACCTGTGTGCGCTGCTTTCTTGCTTAATGGCCTTGCCACAAGTGAATACGCGTAAGTTCAATTTTTTTTTTGCAGTAGGCTCTTGTACACGTGCTTGGCTACCTTGCCTGCATGCAGCTGTTCCTGCCATTTCACCCGTCCCTTCCGTAAGGTTACTACCAGCTCACCCATGTGTGGCTGCTATCCAGCCATGGGCATGCTGCTGTCACTACTGACCAGCCCACACGTGTTGTAATAGGCTTCCGCATAGCTCCTGCCCATTACATGCACGTGCAAGAAATTTGCCCACATCCATGGGCTGCCAATACAACCTTCCCTCTCAGGCAACCAGCGAACCTCACATGGGCTCCCATCTGACATCCCGCATGTGCATTGACAGCAGATGGAATGCACTTGTTCCCATTGCCCCCTGGTGGAACCCCTCTCCTAATCCACCCCTACCTCATCTGCTGCTGTCTATAGAGCCTGTATAGTTGTGCACTTTTAATGCCTCCCCACTTTCCACTCTTATGCGCAAGAGGGGCACATAAGTGTGTAGGTTTCGCCCCTTTATATGGTAACCTGTTAAGCAAAAAGCTAGAGAGCAGGCCAAATTGAAACAACTTAGTTTTCAATATAACCTTAGTTTGTTATAATGACAACTCAGTTATGCTTGCTTATGTGGCTTTGTAGACACCTTGGCTGGACAAGCGGCACGTGGTCTTTGGGCAAGTCTTGGAAGGCATGGATATTGTGCAGAAAATTGAGTCACAAGAGACTGACCGCATGGACAGACCCAAGAAAAAAGTTGTGATCTCTAATTCTGGTGTAGTGCTGTAAAAAATTTGACACATGTAATACCTTGAGGTTCGATCATCTCTAGCATCAGTCTATTAGGTCTTGTTGAGTTGTTTGGTCAGGAAAATAGGTAGTTTCATACAAGGTTTTTTGGAAATAAGGCTATCTTAATAATGATTCAGCAGTAAGCTTTAAAAGAACCGTGCAGTGGTGTTCTGGTCATATTCTGGTTGGTAATGCAGCATTGGCAAGGGGTGCCTGTGTAGACGGTTGGCACTACTCACTGCCAATCAGATACGTGTTTATGTTAAGTTATTATTATCCTGACCAGTGTTTTTTATGTTTGCTTCCTAAGCAGCAGCCACTCGCTGAACCTCTGCTAAGGGTTGCTATAGTGGGGCAAATTTTTGGTCATATTCTGGTTGGGTAATGCAGCATAGCCAAGGGGTGCCTGTGTGGACGGTTGGCACTACTCACTGCAAATGATCTTGTATCAGATGCATGTTTATGTAAAGTTATTAATATCCTGACCAGTGTGTTTTTTATGCTTGCTCTGAACCTCTGCTAAGGGTTGCTATTGTGGTCAAACACTTCTTTTCATAGGATCCTCCACACCATATTTGAGAGAAAAACAGAAAGGGGAATGGAAATGGAAACGCCACGTCAGTAAGGAAGGGTAAGGGAGGGAAAGGGGTGAAAGTTCATGGTTGTTTGTCAAGGTTTCAACAGAGAAGGCAGGCAATGCTTGGTATGAGCAGGCATCTGTCAACTGGTGTTTCTTCTATCTGATCGTGGATCTCCTGTGTAACTTTGAGAGATAGGCATTGTACTTCCTTTATTGTATAATTGGGCTCGGGGTCTTGGAATTGATACATAATTGGCGCAGATTACTAGTGTGTGATTGTGTTTGTGTGAGTCTTCCATTGTTCGTCTTTCTCTATAAACTCCTCTCTCACTAGCAGGTCTAGATTTTGTATTAGACCCTAGGGTTCCTGGAATTTTTTTTTCCACGGTCTCTCGTTTGTTGTTTACCTGTTTAGGGATCAGTCTGTAAAATCAGGAGAGCAAAGTTGTAAGGCTCCAGATCACTTTAGAATTGGGTATTGCAAATGGAAACATATGAAACTGAATTTAAGTGCATGTACTCAAACATTCAATACAAAATTGGAACCTGAAATTCCACGTCAACTTAATGAAATATCCACATCATAATAGCCATTTAACTACATGACATAACACATGTTTTACTTATAAATTCACACCACCCTTCTCATGCCCTCATCATGGAGTCAACACCAAACCAACTCTTGCTTTTTTAAACATACGTCACATGTAAACACGCAATGATGAGGTACTAGCATGTAGAAAGAAAATACAAGAAGCCAACGTAACATAATCCCGTAAACACATAATGATGAGGTACTAGCGTGTAGAAAGAATACAAGAAGCCAACATAACATAATCCCGTAAAGTCACCTAATATATTGATGGTTTTGTACAAAGGGAAAATTTATCCTCCCATAAGAGCTCAAACCATCCACCTCTCCTGAGCTATAGTCACCAATAGCTCGTTGTAGTGTGATAAAAGACCCCTTAGTCTCTTAATCATGTAGTAGCATGGCTTGACTCCTTTACAGAGTGTGTCGAGATCTCGCTACAATGGATTGTCCAAAGAGATCTACCACAATAAAGTGTGTTCTTGTCGTGCACTTGTTGTGAGAAACTGAAATAATAGAAGACCTTTATTTCCACTACAATGGCATTACCATGAACTTCGTGTGGTTATATAAACAGCATAAGGACAATGTTATTCATGTATGTACAAAATGCGGTGTAAGCATCATTGAGAA
Source organism: Cibotium barometz (assembly GCF_041138505.1). Taxonomy (NCBI): domain Eukaryota; kingdom Viridiplantae; phylum Streptophyta; class Polypodiopsida; order Cyatheales; family Cibotiaceae; genus Cibotium; species Cibotium barometz. The sequence goes on from NC_141054.1 coordinate 56,497,353, forward strand.
AGCATGTTTGTGTCCCATTAAGGTACATAAGCAACCCTATGAATTTGTCAGACCATGCAAACTCTTTCCTTGTGCGTATTTTAGTGTTTAAAGTGTTTTTCTTCTTGGCCTCACAGTCTCATGGAATTTTGTTTGAAGTCTTTGGATAGGCTCTTGGGATTAGCTCAAGCTTGGAGCTTGACTCCAAGCTTGAGCTTTGTATTTAGACCTAATTGGTCTTTCCATCTCTCTAAGCTAGACAAACTTGGACATGGGAATGTTCACTTTCCTAGCCTCTCTTGCGGTGTAAGTTTGCATCGGCATGTATATGTGGTGACTTTGACACTTGATCTCACTTGGGTACTTTTTGATTTGGTAAGTATTTTTGACTTCATATCTAGAGGCTTGATCATAGTCAACAAATAATACTTTATTTAATCCACAATCATTAATTGGGATACCTTTAATAACCTAGCATTTCTTATAATCTTATGCTCTATAAAGAAACCTTTGCTGGTGTCTAATTTTAGTCTGAGCCCTCACATCTTTACTTTAAAGGACCTAGTCATTACTGTTTTTTCCAACCATCGTATTTGCTAAATCATCTACTTATGTCACAATTGTGTAAGGTTCAAGACTATGTATTCTTCTCTTGCTTTTTCTCTCTACAAAATCTTCTCTTATGTCACAATTGTGTAAGGTTCAAGACTATGTATTCTTCTCTTGCCTTTTCTCTCTACAAAATCTTCTGGTTTGCACGTCTCCCTTTTGGTCATTACTCTAAATTTGTAGACCTTGGTATGTTCTTAAAACACCTCAATTGGAGCCTAATTATCACCCAAAAATATATGGATAGTGTATCTTGGTTTTAGTTTCACTAGCATACAGGTGTTCTCGTAACATTTGGTTTAGGGCTCTTTCTTAAGCGTGATTTTCAAAGATTCCTTAGTTTCACTAGCATGCATGGTCTTCTCCTAGCACTTATTTTAGGGCTTCCTTAAGCTTGATTTTCAGAGATCCCTTTTAACCTCTTTATGAATTGTCTAAAGTATCCCCAAAAGACAGAGAACCATTATCTCATATGCATCCCAAATTATTCAAGGTCTAGTTTTTGACTACTACTAGTTTTTTTTTCCCCATAAACTAGTAACTTTGTATACTTTTAACTCTTAGTTTTTAGAGATTCTTTCACTAATTCAAGTCCAAAAACTTGTAAAAATTTATTCTTAAGAAACCCGTAACATGTTCCAAAAGAAAGCTCTTCAAAACCTTCTTTCCAAATCCCCACATTCTTTCTTGAATATCACTAGCAAATCACATAGACTTTATTTATTCCCAAATCTGCGTATTATCTTTCTAACTTGACCATGTCCTCCCAAGTCTAGGGTTTGCTTTTGCTTAATCCCGTATGCATGGAAAGTAGTGAAAACCAAAGATATATTTTCAAGAAAGGATGACCTTGACTTCAAACCCCCCTTTTGCTTGAGAAAAAAATACAAAAAATCTTGCTTGTTCCTCTGTGCTAAACCCAAAAACATGCCTTCTTCCTCCAACTAACTCCTTTTGCCTTCGCCTCAGAAAGAGTGCTATTTAATAAATAGAAATTCAACCAATTGGCCTTCATGTCAGTTAGCTTCTACATTAAACCTTCACTTCCGCACACACTTCAAACTTCATATTCGATTTAATTCAACCATATGAATACCACTCAAATAAATCTAACTACAAACTTTAGCACAGGGTTCACACATATACCTTGTATTTTCCACGTCTTCCCGTGTAGCTCTGAATTGGTTTTCATTTGAATCACTTTTGCCCACATTAGTATATTTTACCATGTGTTTGAACCAAATTATTCATGTAAGAGGGGAAAAAAAACTTTCTCTTTACACATTAATGCACTTTATTTATGTACGTCTGACCCTTCTTCAAAAGGGCTGTGTTTTGAGAGCAAGAGATAGATATTTTGTCTTGAGTTTATCTACATCTTCCCTCTATAGAGTGTACAATTCCCAATCAATTAAAACTTCTTGTATTCTAAGTCTTCTTTCTCTCCGACAAAGAATTCTTTCTCTCTTAGATAGAATTCTCTTGGCTTAGTAGATATAGTCCCATCTTCCTGAAGTCTATGCATGTCTTGCAACACATGCTCTGGGTAGGTAACATGCTTTTTTAACAAGCTTTGTGGCCCTTTGTCTATCTCGAGTTTTGATCAACTTCATCTCTTCTTTTGTCTTTTTGGCATCCACCTGGATACTTCTACTCTATTGCTTCGATCAGAAATGCTTGATGGTGTACTACAATCACGCCTATATGGCTTTAAATGGTAACATTTTGTTAGAGGTGAAAGCATTGTGTATTCTAAGCTTTGCTCCAATGGTTTTGAAAGGGGAATATGTTCTCAGGTAAAACTATGGAGTCGAAATTTCCCTTTCACAAAAACTTTGGCTACTCCAATGGCCCCATCTATCTTTCTCATCGAAACTTTGATTCTTTGGTAAGAGAGGCACTCTCTTACATGATTCACATCATCTCTTTTGAGAACTGGCCAAAAGAAGGATTTTCGTAGCTTTGAATCATGCCCCAAATAAGGTACATCATGACAATCCTTGAGGATTCTCCTTCTAAGATCGGCTACATCAAGAATACAAAGTCTATTTCTAAAGTATAGTCTATTTCTAAAGTATAGATTGTGGTCACAAATCACATACTTCTCAGCTAAAAGTTCATGTGCTCATGAGGTCAAATCTTTGAGGATGGTATCAAAATCCTTAAAGCAGTCCTCCTAACTTTGTCCTCAAGTTCAGATCTAACTACATGTTAACCACTACGTAGGCTAACATGGTTTCACCTGCCCGACCTACCCGTAAGAGGTACTTTGCTATCTTACCCGCTTGAACGGGCACTTAACATTTGTAAGACGACGCTGCAACCTATAAAAGCAACCTTGCCTTGTGCTTAATGTCAAATAGTAAAAGTCTATGAACTTAGTGTACACAGTTGATTAAGACTAGTAATAGAGTCCATACCATTTTTAAGTTTGGCTGAACTAGTGTGAAAACTAATCATTTGTATATAAGTCATTTTGACAATAAGCAAGACACAATCATTTCCTTACAATAGTTTACTTGAGAGCCCTCTTCTTGCTTGCTTGCATACTATTGGATTCTTACATGCTAGATGGATGCTTGTTTCAATAGGTTTCCTCTTCCATTAGCTTCTTCTTCCCTTACAATAAGCAAGACACAATCAATCCCTTGCAATAGTTTACTTGTGAGCTCTCCTTCTGCCTCTTTGTGCTTGCTTGCATGCTATTGGATTCTTACATGCTAGATGGATGCTTGTTTCAATAGGTTTAATTATAGGTTCCCTCTTTGATTAGCCTCTTCTTCCTTGCCTTTTGTGAGAGAGAACTATTGGGAAGGACCATCTTTTGTTGCCTGTAACCTAGGCATAGAGATCTCTCCACTCATCCATATTGGCAAAGGAACATTCCGGTGTGACAATGACGTGACGATGCGATGGGGACAAGCTAGCGTACCTACATAGCAAAGCTGCATTTGCGGCTCATCGACACATACTTCGAAAAGGCAAAGGTAAGCTCTTGACTTGAACATATTTGGCGGTGCTACCAAGGAATAGCCTAGGGATTAGCTCCATTTTTTATCCATCCATTCCAAGCTATTGGGATTACCCAATATTTCTTGGTGCTGATTTAGGAGGTCACACTCCAAAACATATGGTTTTGGAGCCATTGGGTGTTTTTAAGTGTGTGTCTTTGTTTCTCATTTTGAAGTTCGCTAATAAACTTGTGTGTCTTTGTTTCTCATTTTGAAGTTCACCATGAGCTTGGATATGTGAACTTGTAGATGTATGCATGGAGATGTAAGTCTAGAGGTAAGGTATTCCTAACGGTACAAACCAATTATTACTACCTTAAAGATTCGTACGGACATACCGAAAGTCTAGAGGTAAGGTATTCCTAACGGTACAAACCAATTATTACTACCTTAAAGATTCGTACGGACATACCGACTAATGTCCTTGGAATATTTTCATGTTATATAATTTGTACCAGCTATAAATTCCAAGGAAAAATCATGTCCTATGCAATTATTAGAGAGTATAATTATTACACAATAAGTATACACCAACCTTGGCATAGGCCTAGTACATAAAATTCCATATTCCATATAGGCATATTTCATAAAAATGAAGTACATGAGCCAAGTTCATACAAAAAAGATGCGAGTCCGTGCACACATGATCCTAAAAGTGTGGGTCTAGAGGCATAAACTTGTATAAAAGAACTTGCAAACATGAGCCTTCAGATGTGAGTATAGAGACGTAAAATATGACACGTAAACTTGGAGATGTGAACTTGCACACGTGAGCCTAGTAGTAAAAAAAAAAGTATCTAAAACCACTAGGGATATTTGATGCGAACCCTATCTGGACGAATTGTTAAAAATGCAATACAATCAACTATAGTGCATCCAACCAAATGTCGTCAAACCCACTATGCCTTTGATCCCAGTAAAAATGACCAACGTTCATAGTAGAGTGCTTTAAGAAGACTAAAGGCCTTCGAATCCACCTTAACAAGTGAGGATCTTTGGGAAGAAATAAGCCAACGTAATGCATAAATGAGTGGAGGAACAATGGAACCCCTCGAAACAAAAGCCACCACGATTCTCTGAGCTCTGGATCACCAATCAGATCTATAAACCACCTTAAATTTTATGAAGAAGGCATTCAAAGCCTTATTTTTAGGTGCAACTCCATGGAAGGAGCAGGAGTAGGACTATAAACCTTAAAAATTCAAGGTTCGCTTCCATAACAAGAAACGGTCAAGCCATGCCCGATACCACAATGTTTCAAACATTTGGTGTTGATCTTGAGTTGGGTTTATCACAAGCAGATTATTACAATCAAAGAGCCCAACAACCATAGTTATGGAAATCAGGACATGTCTTTTTATTTGTTGTAACACTAGGGACAAGTGTTCCTCAATACACCCAACAACAAGCACACACATCGCAAGTAGGAGTCCCACTTTCCACAAGAAATCATTATAGAGGCTTCTTCAGCATGGAACCGAGTTCCAAATCTTCTCTGTTTAGATGAGGAATAGGGAATATGAGGAAAGGTAAAGAGCCAGTGTCCGGGACTACCTCAAATCAAAGGGATTCATAAGGGAATTTACATGTCCTCATCAGCCACGCTGCTGCTGCTGTGCAGGTGAACCAACAACCTCAAAGCCATACCGATGTAGGATGAGTACCATTGGAAAGTGTAGAGCCCGACCCCATGGGACAAGAAATACCAAACCTGAAACATAGGGTTTTGTGCAACAACTCCCTTACGTTTCGTTGCCATATAAATAGATGGAAGACATGCTTAGGATGGAATTTGAAATGGAAAAAGGGGGTTGCCACAAACATAATATCTAGAGGCTTAGGGTTGGGAAAAACACAACCAATCCACATCTCACAAGGATGATGACCAAATTTTGTGGAACTAGAGAACCCATGCAATATCTAGGGATGTTTGATCAAATTTGTGAGACCATGAAAAGGATTGATGATCCCACCAAAGGTCTATTCATTTGGGATTTGCCATGAAGGCAAAGCAAGCCAGTGGTTTAGGTCTCTAATCCCATATGAAAAGACTAGCTATGAGGTCTTGAGACATACATTCATTTTGGGATTCTCACCGCCCCATTACACACAGATCTATAACCTCAAGCAAGAGGAGAGAAACAATGTGGGACTATATTGCTAGAACAAGTATCTCTAAATGAGGCCTTCCAACATGGATCATGGTGTATGACCCGCTTCTCTGAAAAGGATGGTTTCCCAATCATGAACCAGCATTACATCTCTCATCAAAGGCTTTTCGATGATCATTATGTATGACCTTCACCATGAATGTGTGGTCGAAGCTTATCCCACAGGCTTAATCTTTGCATCCTGAAGGATACCCAAGTTTTAGCTCTATTACCATTGGCAAGCTTGGCCCACGAGGCTCATGCCTATGATGAGTGGTGGTGGGCTTCCCCAGGCCTGCCAACAATCCTTGGTGATTATGTTGGCACTAGCACCACCATCCAAGGTTGCAAAGACCATCATGCCTTTATAAACGATAGGTAACAAGTCATTCATTTTATTTCTTTTGAAATAGTGTCCCAGCTTGTTCATGGGAACTTTTGGTTGTCCTTTTATCTTAGGTAAGGAAGGAGAGTGCTCAGTGTGGCATAACTCATCCTACTCCTCCTCTTTAGATTCATGTGTGTGAACTCTTAGATTCCCAGCCATCCATTCTGATAAGTCTCTCCAAAATTGAGAATTTCTTTGTAAAAGAGCTCTTATTTAGGACTCAAACTTTTGAGGGATAAGAAGGCTATGAAGCCAAGGCCTGCTATATCCCTCGTGTGTAATAATCGTGCTCACTAAGCTTGTACTCACTCTCAGAGGTGGGATTTGACCTACCAATGTAAAGGGCATGTGCAATGATCCTTTCCTGGGAGGTGGTGCATCTGATGGGGTCAAAATAAAGCCATCACTATCACGTCGGAGAAAATATTATGGTGACTAGGAGGTGGGGATGTCCTTCCTTAGGCGGTTTTGCCTATGATGAGGTCAAAATAAAGTCATCACCTATTACGTTGGAGAAAATATTGTGGTGACTATGATGGCCCATGTAAGGCCAACTTTCGCCTCCCACCGAATCCTTCTTCACTGCATCTAGTAAAATGCGGAATCTGGATGGATTGATTCTAGAGGCAAAGGCTCTAGAACTGGCTCACGTCCATAAAGTTCTTGAGATTCTAAGGAAGCACCAACTCTTTGCAAAAAAGAGCAAATGCACTTTCTTTGTCGACCATGTTGAATACTTGGGCTTTCTAGTATCCAAAGATGGAATTTCTCCAGATTTCGCAAAAGTCCAAGCAGTCATAGATTGTCTTGAACCAAAGACAGTGAAAGAAGTCAGGGGATTCTTGGGATTAACTGGTTGGTATAGAATTTTTATACCTAAGTATGCTCTCATAGCTTCCCTCCTGACTAATCTTCTCAAGAAGAATACCCCATTTCAATGGTCTGCCAGGTGTCAAAGCGCTTTTGATAAGCTTGAAGACCGCCTTGGTAACCAATCTCGTTTTGATGTTGCTAAATTTCTCTCTACCCTTTGAGGTAGTAACTGAAGCCAGTGGTTTTGCCCTAGGAGGTGCGCTCATGCAGGAAGGTCATGCAGTGGCCTATGAATCCCAAAAACTCAGAACGCATGAGAGAAATTATGCTATCCATGACCTAGAGCTACTTTCAGTAGTCTATACCCTAAAGTTGTGGAGACATTACGTGGAGACATTACCTACTGAGTCAAAGATTCACTTTGATGACAGATCATTAGAGCTTAAAGTGGATCTTCACTCAGAAGAATCTCAACATGTGCCAAAGAAGATGGATGCAGACCCTACAGGAATTTGATTTTGAAATCAAGTATCGCCCAGGCAAAGAAAATGTGGTAGCACATGTCCTCAGCAGAAAAACCTCCTTGCTTGCAATCACAGTGGTGTCAAATCCATTAATTAATGAAGCAAGAGAGAAGATCATGTAGTGAAAGATCCTTGTCCCCTCCGCGGAAGGAATTCAGGGGTACTAACAGCGGAAGTAGCACTTCTAGCGCGGGGCGGGGTCCCTCACTCGGGGCCTCGTCCACGGATATCCAAACAAGAGACTAATCTATCGGTTCTTCCAAAACCTAACCCGGAAAAACTTCCCTTGCCCGGAAAGCACGGGCAATTCCTCCAGGATAATTTTTCTCTAATGTAGTCAAAAGCCTACTAACTGAACTAATCTAACCAAACCCGTAAGTCCCATAGCTAGATCAGGGAAAAGATTGCACTTGGATCATAGAGACCAACGCTTTTTTCCTCATTGTTGAGAGGCACAGCCGTTGATTCTTTTCCATAGAACAATTTTTGTCCGGGATTTACTTCCTCTATCGTACCATAACAGAATTGAGTCTCAATTTAGGGATCCATCAGTCCAGCCTAACCCCATCCAGCCCCATGGGTTAGCCAACCGCCCAACCACTATAGTGATGGGATCCGATTAGGAATTTGGTTAGGTTTTGTCTCGGGTACCAGGGAAAAGAGTTCCCAGGCCCCCTAGCTGGATATTCATGCAAACTTAAAACTAGTCACACCACTTACATACCCAATATGAAATTGCCTTTTTCACAGATTCAGATGTCTTTAAAATAATCATTTAATGAAATCATAGTGTCACTGATCATAATCCTCCAAAAAATCTCCGGTTGAATCCTCATTTCCAATCATTCCTTCATCGGTGTACCTATGGCATCATTGGCACAACCAGAACGCTCACACCACCTGTCCACTCAGGGGCCTTTTTCGATGGTTCCTAGCTCATAGTACTCGGCAATATGTTCACATATCAAAATGGAATCTTCGTTGAAGATTAGCAAGATCAACTAACAGATCCATATAAAAGAATCATGGACTCATCCGTTGAGGACTAGCAAGGTAAATCAACCAGATCCATGCCCGAATTCAGAAAATAACTCTTACTCCTTGTTCCAATATCTTCCACGATGCACCTGTGGGTATCTTCGACGACCCAGAGCCCAAGCACCGTATGGTCAGCACCCTCTAGGATCCTTCGCAGGTGACCTAGCGCTTCACTCATTGGCCGCTTTCTTGGTCCCTCATCCATCGTACCGGAAGCTCACCATTTGAATCAAACCGAGACTGGTCAAGACCTCGGTCAACCTTGCTACGCGAGATGTCTTCCATTGACTCTCCGTCAGTTATTGCAACTTATCAGATTAAGTCTCCACGACCTCATTCACAAGACGGTCAAAATGCTTCCCTACCATTCTTGACATAAAACAGTCATTTAAAACAGGTCATAAATATAGTTTCTAAAATGAACTCTTGTCTTTCCACATTGTTCCACATTAATCCACATTATTTAAATCACATCCATTTCATAAGAATTCCACATTATTTAAATCACATCCATTTCATAAGAATTTCCATTCTACACTTATACATTCACATCCATTTTCATCACATTTCATTCATTTACATCCTGATTCACATGACGACATCTCATCCATTCATTCACATCTATCTGATTCACATCACATCTATTTACCTCACATCTCATCACCTCTATTCACATCACATCCATCCATCCATTTATTCACATCTATCTGATTCACATCACATCTCATCACATCTGTTCACCTCACATCTATCTGATTCACATCACATCTCATCACATCTATTCACCTCACATCTCATTACCTCTATTCACATCACATCCATCCATTCATCCATCCACATCACATCTCATCACATCTATTCACCTCACATCTCATTACCTCTATTCACATCACATCCATCCATCCATTCACTCACACCTATCTGATTCACATCACATCTCATCACATCTATTCACCTCACATCTCATTATCTCTATTCACATCACATCACATCCATCCATTCATTCACACCTATCTGATTCTCATCACATCTCATTACATCACATCCATCCATCCATTCATTCACAACTATATGATTCTCATCACATCTCATTATATCACATCCATCCATCCATTCAATCACAACTATCTCATTCTCATCACATCTCATTACATCTATTCACCTCACATCTCATTACCTCTATTCACATCATATCCATCCATCCATTCATTCACATCTATCTGATTCACATCACATCTCATCACATCTATTCACTTCACATCTCATTACCTCTATTCACATCACATCCATCCATCCATTCATTCACATCTATCTGATTCACATCACATCTCATTACCTCTATTCACATCACATCCATCCATCCATTCATTCACATCTATCTGATTCTCATCACATCTTATTACATCTATTCATAGAATTTAAACATAGAATTTAAGAGAATTTTAATTTTGATATAAAGATTCTTTACGCATCTATTTATGCATAAAAATCAACTTTAGTGGGAATAACATTTTTATAAAAATCCTTTCATGCATCTATTTATGCATAAAAATCAACTTTTGAAATAAAAATAAATCCTTTCTGCATCTTTCTATGCATAGAAATTAAATTCAATGAAAATAACACTTTTATATAATAAAAATTTTCATTATGCACCTTTCTATGCATAGAAATTAAATTCAATGAAAATAAACTTTTATAATAAAAATTTCCATTATGCACCTTTCTATGCATAGAAATTAAATTCAATGAAAACAACACTTTTATAATAAAAATTTCCATTATGCACCTTTCTATGCATAGAAATTAAATTCAGTGAAAACAACACTTTTATAATAAAAATTTCCATTATGCATCTTTCTATGCATAGAAATTAAATTCAATAATTAATATCCGTGATATCCATGCATATTTATAGGTGAATATGTACATGGAGTAAATTAGAATATTTCTTTTAGAATGCACAAACGGTGGGAATTACTCTTTTGGAATAACATAAAAATAAACTTTCTTTTCCACAAAGTTCTAGAAAATTTTTCCATAACCTCCTTTGTATGGCTGACCATTTCTCATTTTTAACATTCTATTTTCAATTTAAATTAACCCCAATTAGATGTTAGATGTAAAGAACTCTAATCTACATAATTTTCAATTTCCAAGAGAGTAAACAATAAGAAAAGTTTAATTAATCTTTTTGTTAACCATTCTAGGATAAAGAAAGGCTGAATTGTAAAGAAGAGAAGGGGATGGCCTTTTAATCAAGGCATAGCATTAGAATTTACTTTAATCAAATAAATAAACAAGAAAATCAAGAAAACCATAGATTTAAAATTAAAAAGTAAGAAAAATTTAGCTTACATGGGGTTGTAAGCTTTCCTTTGGCTTGAGGGATTGAGGATTCTACTCTTGTTTGAAGCAAGAGTGGCCACCAATTGCTTTGGAGAGGATTAAGCCAAAAACAATTGAATTATCAAGAAAATTCAATGTAAATGGCTCTGGGTAAGAGTAGAGTAACAGTGCATAAAACACCATTAAGCTTTTACAAAAGGGGAGGCTTCTATTTATAGGAAAAAGTGAGCCTCTTACCAAGCAAATTGATTCTAGAATTTTTCAGATTAGTTTGGTCAATTTTTGACCATTTTTGGGTCAGTTTAGCTTACTTTTTGGATCTAGTTGAAACATGAGAGAGGAGAGATAAAAATATCTCAATATTTTTTAGTTTAAAACTCCTCCACACATTTGAAATAGGTGCCTCCTTCATGAGGGGAGATCCCCACACTGAGGTGTCAAAAATACATCATTTCCTCTAAATATCTCTTCTTTTTTAACTAATAAACCTTGTCCTTCGTCAACTCTTCATCTTATGTGAGCATTTACTCATTTTTGGGGGATTTTCTTTTATTCTTCAATTTATCTCCTCCCTACATTTGGATTAATCTTATTGGTCCATAGGAACCTTAATTGGACCATAATCCAAAAATTTCTGAAAATTTGGCTAAGGTCCTTTTTACCTATTTTCTATTAATTCCAATTGCACATTGGAAAGTTCTTTTTGAATTTTTGTTTCAGGGAAAACCATTTCAGACACTAGGAGGTGTTGAGATTCAAGCTCAATGTCAGCTTGTGCAAGTTGCACTATGTGCTAGCATGTTAGGTACCAACATGTGTGAGACATAAATGATCGCGTCCAGCTGGTCATAGTGTGTGGACATTAGCTAGGGTTAGCTGTGTGGACACAACACAAGTAGTGTGTTGATGATGGCTTTATGCATTGTGTGAGAAGGGAGATGGCTTCCCTCTATGGTTAGGGTTTGCAATATACATTAGGGTTTGCTCTTCTGTGTGTGCTCCCTCTCTCTTGATCTATTTTTCATCATGGTATCAGAGCTTGTGCTCTCTAATTAGGATGAGTGAGAGTGAGAAGAGGGAGAAGAAGCTGTGAAGCAAACCATTGGAGCTGTGAAGCTTGGAGCATACAAATACTCAACAAATATGAGAGCTAAGGACCACGGGTAAGCAAAGCTAAACACCCTTGGGTGGATTACAGGTGATTCAAGCACAAACAAGGCAAATCAGTGTTGCCCAAAGCAAAAGAAAATTCTAGTTTTTGCAAGCTTTCCATTGGAGCTTGAAAGCAGTGATGTATTACGCAAATGGATGCAATCTGGCAAAGGAACATGTATGTGACAAGGATTAATGTATTGGCAACTCATGTGCAAACCCTAGAGGAAATCTGGAACAAGATTGATGCATTAAAATAAGAGAAAAATTTTGGTTTTGAAACCTCCTCCAAAACAGTGAGTATATGCTCAAAATTGAAGCAATTTGTGAAGGTTTTTGCATCAAATCAATGCATTGACTTGTTGGCAACCTACCTTAGGTCATTGCTAAGGCTTATGAGCAATCATTTGTGTGTACAAACTCTCCAAAAACCCCTACAAGCAGGCGGCGCTGAATTCTGCAGGCTAGGAGTGCATTCTTTGCAAATAGTTCACAATGTTGAGGTCTTTTGATGCCAAATGGATGATATGAATGCATGGGAAGCTTAGAAATTGGGTATATATTGAAGCAGAGAAGGTCTCTACAAGTTCAACCTTGAGCAACATGAAGATTTGAGCTGATTAATGAAGGATTAGCAAAGCTGTTTAGTGAGAGAGTGAGTGATTAATCGACTAATTACTCACTCGCTATTCATAATTAGACTAATTTCTTTTACACAGAGTTAGTACACATCATTGCTAAGATAATGAATGCTTGGGATCTCAATTTGGACAAGGATTAAAGAAATTAGAGCGGGATTAATATTGGTTTTACTGGTTTTTCTCAAAACAGAGAAGGGGATTTGATAAATTTGGTATGTACGCACCTTGGTTGGTGTTGATATGCAACATTGAGCTTGTTTAGGTGTCAATACAAGTTATCCACACTTGATTGAACCAATACATTGAAATTTAAAGCCTTGGAAAGCGTACCAAAATAGGGTACTTTGGGCTGTATATGCCAGTTTAATTTGGATGCAATCAGTTTGATTTTCTACATCAACAGAGTGAAGTTCGTTGAGTACTTTGGAGTATCTGGAACACTTGTTAGAGTGTGGTTGAGCTGAGGAAGGCTTGTTTATAGATTTGGACGTGTGCGGAAGGTGCATTTGCATTGAGCAAATATGTCAGACAACCCAGTACAGATTGTGGGTGAAAAGTTGGATAGGAAGAACTTCCAGGCATGGAAGTATAGGATTAAATGCTTTCTGAAAGGAAAAGGGTTTTGGAACCTTGTTACAGGTGCTGTGAGCCAGAGCCAGAACTACCCCGATAACCTACACAACAATAGGTTGTAGCTCATAAGCAATGGTCAGAGAGAGCATACAAAGTCTTGCATTACTTGTCTATATGTATCTCGGATGCTATACTCATACATATACATGATGCTGAGAATCCTAAGCATGCATGGGATACATTGGTAAAGCTGTTTGATACAGACACTAGTGCTCGTAAGTCTCAGTTTGAGACAACAGATTCATAATGTGAAGCGGAAAGGAAGGAGCATCCATGATTATGTACAAGAGATAAAGAAGTATGCAGATGCATTGGCAACAATCAATGCCCCCATGCCTGATGATGATTTGGTAGACATTGCCTTGCGTGGTCTTGGCAAGGAGTACAAGTCTTTTGATACATCTATCTCTATTCAGAGTACAGGTTTACCAGATTTTGATGAGTTGGTTTCAGTCTTGCTTGTTGAGGAAATCAAACTCAGTGACTCGTTTCATGATGCATCTACTAGCCATAATGATAATGGCAGAAATCAGGCTTTCTATTCACAAAAAGGGAATTTAGAGGCAGGGGGAGATTTACATCAGGTGGTCATGGTAATGGTCGTGGATGGCAAGATAGGTCACCACAACAGAATTTTCAGCCTACATATGGTGCTAGAGGTGGTCATGGATATACACCTCAGAGAGGCAGAGGTAATCCTCATGGTAGAGGACGTCCAAACATCTATGCAAAATGTGGAATGCCATTACTGTGGGAAATTTAGTCATATGGCACGTGATTGTTTCCGCAAACAAAATTATTTGAGAGGGGGTAGAGCACAACATGGTGGACATTATGCACAACATGGTGGAAATTATGCAAATGGTAGAAATTTTGCATCAAGCAGTAATGATGGCAGCGCAAATCACTTGTTTGCCCCATGAAACATGTCGTGGGATCTATGATGACAAATGGTGACAGTGATGACACTTGGACTCTGGAGCATCAAACCATATGACGTCATGGCGAATGGTTTGAACTTATGAAGCCTATGGATGTGAAAGGCTATGTGGAGACAGGAGATGATACCCAGCATGCTATCACACATGTTGGAAGTGTACCATTGGTTAACATTCTTTCCAGCAAGAAGGGTGTTTGCCCACTTCCTGATGTCCTATCCTCACTTTCTTCCCGAATGATACTAGGTATAGCTAACGGTTTATGGCTCCTGTGAGGCTGAACTTGTGTAGGAAACACTGTGTCTGGAATTTTGATTCTTCTAGGGTCTGCTGGCTCCAGTTCTCTTTGTGTTTCTTCCACCAAACCCCTTAAGTGTTGCACTTGTTCAATCTCCTCAACTGGGTTTGGGTAAGTTCCAAGTTTTTTCTTGAGGGTTTTTGGCCCATGTGGCTTGTCTTGGGGAGTCTCAGTCAGTTTGGGTGGCCGAGAGGGCATTAGCTGACTTGGTTGTGGGGCCGAGGAAGTTTCCCTCTGTTTTCTCTGATTTATGTATTCGCTTGATTCTCCTTCGTTGAGCTCCCGAGTGGGTTCCTCCCTTAAGGTAGTGGCTTTGGTCCCCATGGTTTCTATTGAATCGGAATCATCTTCAGGATCATTCATATACACGGGGTCATCTCCTGTCCCTATGTTAGTCTTTGAACTAGGCTTGGAGCTCGTGGCATTAAGCGATCTCTTCCGTCGCGTTTTCTTTTTCTTTGCTCGAGCAATTGATGCAGTATCCCTCTCTTCAAGAATGTAGTTTTGATTTTGAAGCATTGATCATGTAACTACATTCGCAGGTACAACAGGTGTGGTTCCTCATGCCTGGTTGGTGACCTCGACCAAATTCAATGGCGTAATCTTGGGTGCACTAGGATTATGTGGACATTGAGCAATCAAATGATCTATGCCACAACGATTACATGTAAGTGCCAACGATGCGGTCCACCAAAATCGTAGCATTGAAGAGGTGGTCTCTGTTGAAAGAACGGTAGAGGAGGAGGAGACACACACACAGGAGCAAACCCTAATGTATATTGCAAACCCTAACCATAGAGGGAAGCCATGTCCACTCTCACACAAAGCATAATGCACACTAATCCATAATCCACACAACACACAAATAAGTTGTGTCCACACTCTACTAACCCTAGCTAATGTCCACACACTATGACCAGCTGGACACGCGGTCATTTATGTCTCACACATGTTCCTACCTAATCTGCCAGCACATAGCATAGCTGGCTCACACTGACATCAAGCTTGAATATCTCAACAGCCCCTCTCAAGCTCATGATGTACTGCCGATGAAGATGTAGATGAGCTTGGGATATCAAGACTCTCAACACTCCCCCTCAAGCTCATCCCATGTACTCCCAACATAGTCCGGAAGTACTCGAACTTCTCCCTGCTAAGTGGCTTCGTGAAGATATCAGCCACCTGCTCATCAGTCTTCACATAGTGAAGATCAACTGTACCATCCAGCACCTTTTCTCTGACAAAGTGATAATGGACCTCTATATGTTTGGTCCTCGCATGAAACACTGGATTCTTTGCCAGCTGTATACTGCTCATGTTGTCACAATGTATGACAACTTTCCCATCATCAAGAGGCTCACATAAATCTGCCAAGAGACTCTTTAACCAAACAGCCTCGCAAGTAGCAATGGCTGCACCTCTGTACTCAGCCTCTGTACTGGATAAAGCAACTGTAGGTTGCTTTTTGCTACTCCAACTCACCACAGCACTTCCAAGTGTAAAAGCATATCCACTAGTAGACCTCCTGTCATATGCGCTACCTGCCCAATCAGCATCTGTGTAGCCATGAATGTCCAAGCTTTTACCACTCTCATAAAATAGACCATAATGTGCTGTGGTCTTCACATATCTCATGATGCGTCTCACTGCATCCAAATGTGGTTTCCTGGGGCTCTGCATAAACTAACTGACTAGCCCCACTGCATAACTCAAATCTGGGCGTGTGATAGTCATGTATATGAGACTACCAACCATCTTCCTGTACATGGAAGGATCATCCAATTCCTCGCCATAATCAGCCCTCAACTTCATATTTTGCTCCAATGGTGTACTCATAGGTTTACACCCTGTCATGCCATACTTTGCCAACATATCCAAGGCATATTGGCGCTGTACTAACCAAGTACCTGCATGATCTTTCACCAGTTCAATGCCAAGGAAGTATCTCAACTCACCAAGATCTTTCATGTCAAATTTCCCACTTAAAGCTTGCTTGACATGCATCACATCTGCACTATGATCACCTGTAATAATCAAGTCATCCACATAGATGACTAGTAAAACAATCCCATGCTGTGTCTTCTTCACATACAGTGAAGAATCTGCTGTAGAAATCTGGAAACCAAGTGAGATAAGATAGCTACTCATCTTATCACTCCAGGCACGTGGTGCTTGCTTTAGACCATACAATGCCTTTTTCAACCTGCATACGTGAGTGGGATATCTAGGGTGTACATACCCTTCTGGCTGTGCCATGTATACTTCCTCTTGTAGATCTCCATTCAGAAATGCATTCTTAACATCCATCTGATGCATTTCCCAGCCATTAGCTGCAGCCATAGCAATGACTGCTCTCACTGTGCCCATCTTAGCCACTGGGCTAAACGTCTCATCATAATCCAAACCATGGGTCTGTGCATATCCCTTTGCTACCAATCTTGCCTTATGTCTTTCAATAGAACCATCAGATTTGCACTTCACTTTGTAGACCCATTTACATCCAATAACATTCTTGTCCTTTGGTAGGGCAACCAAATCCCATGTATCATTATGGACCAATGCATCCATCTCTATGTCCATTGCTTTCTCCCATACATGCTCTCCAATAGCCTCTGTGTAGCATGTAGGTTCCACATGCTTTACCATAGATGTCATGTATGCATAATGCATAGCAAAATCTCTGTATGTCAACCTGTCAACAGGATATCTGACCCTCTGGGATCTCCGCAATGCATGCGGGTCACTCTGTACACCTGTGACTCTAGCATGTGGTGGCACATATCTGTCCTGTCTAGCACCAGGTGTGCGTAAAACAGGTATGCCAAGCTCCTCATCCAAACTTTCAGAACTGGATGACTCATATCCTGTGATTCCAATCCCTTCGACTTTCTTCTTTCCTTTGTCCATAGCACTACTCCCAGTGCTTACACTCTCATGCCTCAGACGTCCTGACCATGGACGAACACTGCTACTCTCAGCTTCTGCTCTGCTTGCTGCTGGCCCAGACATAGTAGTAGAACTTGAACTTGCTTGTGATGGCAAGTTCACATGTACATCAGCCTCAAGTGACTCAATAACACCCTCATCTTTTGCTTTATACCAACTAGCAAGCTCATCAAACACCACATCACGTGAGATGACCACTTGTCTAGTTTGTGGATTATAACACTTGTAGGCCTTTCGATCCTGTGCATATCCAACAAATATACATTTCTTTGCCTTAGGATCCAACTTTCTTCTCCTTTCATCAGGCACATGAACATAAGCTATACATCCAAAAACTTTAAGATGCCCAATGTCTGGCCTGTAACCTGTGAGCCGCATCTCTGGCGTGCTTCCATGAATGGCTGCTGTAGGTGTTTTGTTCAATATGTATACTGCAGTAGCACAGCCTTCTGCCCAATAATAATCTGGCATGCTCTTTTCATTAAGCATTGCCCTTGCCACTTCACATATAACTCTATTTTTTCTCTCAGCCACACCATTCTGCTGAGGTGTATACCTGCAAGTCAATTGTCTCCTTATTCCATGCTTCCTCAAGAAGTGCTCAAAAGCCTTTGAGGTGTATTCACCACCTCCATCTGTCCTTAGACATTTAATCCAACAGCCATACTGCTTTTCTGCAAAAGCTTTGAAATCTATGAATTTTTCCAATACTTCACTCTTCTCTTTCAGAAAATATATCCATGTCATCCTGCTAAAGTCATCAATGAATGTAACATAGTATAAGCTGCCTTTGATAGACGGGTTTTGTGCAGGACCCCATACATCACTGTGCACGATCTCAAGTGGCCTGTTACTCATATTTCCTTCTCTAGGAAATCTCAATCTTGCCTGCTTCCCAAACTGACAGGCTTCACAAACATGCATATGTCCATCATATTTGAACCTAGGCAATCCATTCACAATGCCTCTTGTTTGCATGTTCTTTAATCTCTGTATATTTACATGGCCAATCCTCTTGTGCCACATATCAATATCCTATACCACATTCCTGCTCTTTGAGAACATGGCTGATTTTAGCTCAGGAATTCCAGCATCCAGCTTAAACAGTCTTCCTTCTTTCTTGCCTTTAGCAATCACTCTACATCCATGTTTGAAGTCTTCAACAAAGCATCCATGCTCGTTGAATCTAACCTGTAATCCCTGTTCCACCATTTGACCAACTGAGGCCAAGCTTTTAGTGATTGAAGGCACATACAGCACATCTGACATAGACTTTGTCTGACCATTATGCATGACCAATGGTACACTTCCAACATGTGTAATGACATGCTGGGTATCATCACCTGTTTCCACATAACCTTTGACATCCATTGGCTTCATGTGCTCAAACCATTCACCATGGCATGTCATATGATTTGATGCTCCTGAGTCCATATACCATGTATCATCATTCTCAGCATTTGTTGTCATAGAACCCACAACATGCTTCATGGCAAACAAATGATTTGCAGCTCCATCATTGCTACTTGATGCATAGTTGCCACCATGTTGTGCATAGTTTCCACCATAATGACCACCATGCTGTGCTCTTCCCCCTCTCAAATCATTCTGTTTGTGAAAGCAATCTCTCGCCATATGACCATATTTGCCACAATAATGGCATTCCACATCTTGCATAGAATTTTGTTGGCCTTGCCAACGTCCTCGACCACGGGGGGTACCTCTACCTCGCTGAGGTGCATAACCACGACCACCTCGAGCACCATAAGAAGGCTGAAAATTCTGTTGTGGAGGTCTATCCTGCCATCCACGACCATTACCACCACGTCCTCGTGATGCGAATCTCCCCCTGCCTCTAAAACCTCTCTGCGAGTAAAATGCCTGATTTCTGCCATCATCATGGCTAGTAGATGCATCCAGAAATGAATCACTGAGCTTGATTTCCTCAACCAACAAGAGGGAAACCAACTCATCGAAGTCGGGTAGACCTGTACTCCTCACTGAGATAGATGTATCAAAGGATTTGTATTCCTTGCCAAGACCACGCAAGGTAATATCCACCAAATCATCATCAGGCATGGGGGCATTTATTGTGGCCAATGCATCTGCAAACTTCTTGATTTCTTGCACATAATCATGTATGCTCCTTTTATTCCTTTTCACATTGTGTATCTGCTGTCGCAACTGAGACTTGCGAGCACTCGTATCTGTATCAAACATCTTGACCAAAGTATCCCATGCATCTTTGGGATTCTCAGCATCCTGAATGTGTATGAGCATAGCATCAGATATACATATAGACAAATAATGCAGCACTTTGAATGCTCTCTCTGACCACTGCTTATGAGCAATAAGCTGCTACTGTGTAGGTTGCCGAGGTAGCTCAGGCTCAGGCTCAGCACCTGTAATGAGATTCCAGAATCCTTTCCCTTTCAAGAAACTCTTTATCCTGTACTTCCATGCCTGGAAGTTCTTCCTATCCAGCTTCTCACCAACAATCTGAACTGGATTGTCAGACATGTTCGCTCAATGCATACACCTTCCGCACACTTCAAATCTGTAAGTGAGCCTTCCTCAGCTCAACCACACTCCAATGAATGTTGCAGATACTCCAAGATAGCCAACAAACTCCAAATTTGATGTAGAAAATCAACCTGTAATCATCCAAGACGAATTGACTCACGCAATGCGGGATACCCTGAACTGACACGCCTTCCAAGGCTCCAAATCGCAATGTAATGGTGCAATCAAGTCTAGGCAACTTGCATTGACACCTAATGAACCTCAATGTTGAGTATCAACTCCATTTGACATGTGTAATTATCAATTTTTGAAAACCCCTTTTTCTGTTTTTGAAAAAAACAGAAAAACCAAAAAAACCAGTAATGATTTGGCTCTAATTCCTTCAATATTTCACCAAATTGAGCAACCAGGCATTCATTGGCTTAGCAATAGTGTCCTTCAACTCCATGTAAGAGGAATTTGTCCAATTGTAAAACACCAAAGATTAATTGCTCGATTAAAATGCTCTGTTTCTCTGCAACCAGTGGACAGCCTGTTTTAATCAGCTCATTCCCAGCTCAATTAAGCATCATTGGCCAAACAAATCACATAGCCCTCTTCTCCAAGATGTAAATCATCCAATTGCTAAGAAGGTTGTGGAATATATCAAGTAACCAATGAGAAATCAAACTCCTCGTGGGCAAAAAACCAGAAAATAGCTCTGTTTCCTCTGTTCTGGCTGCGCCGCCTGCTGTAGGGCCCTTTGGGAAGCTTTAAGATGCTAATTGAAGATGCCTTTAGGTGCCCAACACACCTAGGCATGTGTGTAACCCATCAATGCTTGGATTTTTGTCAAATACATGCTCCAAATTGATCAATTTTTGGCTTCTTTTTCACTGTTTTGTGAGAGGTCAAAAAACAGAGTTTTCCACTCAATTAAATGCATCCAAATTGCTCCAAAATTTGTTCAAAGCTTGCACATGGGTTGGTAATACATCCCTCTTTGACAAATGCATATGTCTTTTGCCAGAATCACTTGTATTTTACCATACATCAATGTTCCCCAAGCTTTAATGGAAAGCTTCAAAAACCAGAATTTTGCCTTGCTTTGATTTGCTCTAAACTGCTTTGCTTTTGCCTGTTTCACCTGCGATCCGCTCAAGGATGTTTAGAAGACCTTACCCGGTAAGCCAAGCTTTCAGATCTGATAATATTTGGTGTGCTCCAAGCTTCACAGCTCCAATGGCAGCTTCACAGCTTCTTTTCACAGCTTCTTCTTCTCCCTCTTCACTCACTCACTCATAAACCCTAATAAACAGCACAAGGCTCTGATACCATGTTGAAAGAACGGTAGAGGAGGAGGAGACACACACACAGGAGCAAACCCTAATGTATATTGCAAACCCTAACCATAGAGGGAAGCCATGTCCACTCTCACACAAAGCATAATGCACACTAATCCATAATCCACACAACACACAAATAAGTTGTGTCCACACTCTACTAACCCTAGCTAATGTCCACACACTATGACCAGCTGGACACACGGTCATTTATGTCTCACACATGTTCCTACCTAATCTGCCAGCACATAGCATAGCTGGCTCACACTGACATCGAGCTTGAATATCTCAACAGTCTCCTCGCCAAAGTATTAAGGTTTTGCCCGCAGCCGCTTGATATACAGGCTTGACTTGCCCAAAATGATCCTCCATGTAGTACTGGGGAGTCATTTCAAACGTATCAATCCCATATGAAATAGTGGGGTCTATCTCCTCTTCATAACCCCCACACGCACTATGTGACTCACAACCCATCTGGTTTATAGGGGTAATCCTTGGATGTGGAGGTTGTGGTCCTAGCACTGGCGGTGGTAACGGCACAGACTCGACTACATTCGGGTTCCTTGGAACTATGTGCTGTGACGGTTGCTCGACAGGTGGTGCAGGCATGAGCGCGGGTACTTGAGGTGTGTTTTTGACCAGGCTAGTGGTCCCTGATTCGCTAACATATGCTTAAGTACTAGGCAATCCTTAGATTGATGGCCATACTTACCACATGCATTGCAATTCCCATTGAATTTAACTCTGAATGTGGGACATTCACTCGTACTATGTGGTCCTAAGCAAACCGAACACCATTGTTACTCTCTTCTTGGGTACATATGGCTATTTTGAGAAGCTCGATTACCCCTAAAGTATTCTTGGAGAGCCTTAGTAAGGTCGGTCACAGACATTTTGGATATCTTGGGCTCCTTGGCAATAGGTTTTACCGTCATTGGCTCATGCCCAGATACTTGCAAACTAACGGATTTTATCTCCAAAGACACCTTTTTACCTGCAATCATCAAGTTGTCTTCTAACTGGATTGCATTGGCAGTGACTGCTTCCCACGTCGTAAGACCTCTAATGACTAGGCCATTGTATATGTCCTCGTGGCGCAATCCTCGGATGAATCTATTAAGCAGTTGGTTGTTATTGAACCACTCATCTCGGGAGTGCAGCGAGAATTTAGATGCTTTAATCGACTAATAAAGTCTCTCACTGACTCCCCTTCCTCGCGTTCAGCTTTTTGGAGTTGAGATGCTACTCCCCAAAGCACACCCTCACGTATGTATTCTTTCAAGAACAATCTCTTGAGAGTGGGATAGTGAGTATGCTCTTCAACCCTTAAAGTTCGATACCAATCTCCAGCTTTTCCACTCAAGGTTAAGCCTAAGGCTTTACATTTATGTAGCTCATTGTGCTCTTCCAAGGAATCACACACGTGTTCAAAAACTTCAATGTACTTCCTAACATCCTCGTTACCACCACTGAAGTTCTGAGTGAGCTTAGCCACTTGTACCGCCTTGCTTCTAGGTTCTCTCTCAGGCATGCCTCGTATGTTTTCCACAATAGATCATCCGATTGTCTGAGCAAACGCTGCAAGATCCCCTAGGTGAGCAGGCATAGCTAGTGGAGGGACTTCTGGGATAGCCTGGTTGATAGGAGTTGGTGTTTGTCTTGGTATGTATGCAGCTGACGTAGGATATGATATGTGACTAGCCTAGCTCCTCTTGGGTAAGGGTTGTGATAAGGCGGTCGTGGAGCATACGCCATTGGCATACTAAGAGGCATAGGAGCTACATGAGCATGAGTAGCGATAGGTACATATGGTCGATAGGCACTGGCACGCACTGTTGTAGGTACTGTTCCACTAAGTAGTGGTGTTGTACTAACTACAGTGGTAACGGGTGCACTTTTTGTCATGCTCATCATAGGAGTAGGCATTGTGGATTCCTTAATGGAAAGTTGAGCCAAGGTTGGAAAGCTAAAGTTACTGCTCGTGGGCTCAACCTGCATAGAGACTCCAGGCGAAACAACATACGAAGGGTCTATGGGACTCACCGAGGGAGTCTCCAATTGTGATAGGGTTGGTTGTTTCGCCTTGCCCGTATCCAAAAATTTCATAGGGCCAGTGGAAACTAGGTTCACTCCCCTATTTTGCCTCTCAAATTGGATAATTCTATGAATAACCTCACATATCATTTGTTGTTTCTCCTCTAGATTAGTGGCACACTAGATGTAGATCGTATGACTTCTAACCAACCTACATGGTATGTGTAACCCGTGTATAGGTCAGTCAGAGTCTCCGTATGTAGATCATATTCCCAATTTTCATTTGAGAAATATCCCATCTAGACTTGGAGTGCCAAGCGGTTCTCTTGAAGTGGACGCAATGTCACTTCTTATGGATTGACTTCTAGGGACCTCTACTTTAGGAAGCGCGTTAGAAGGTGGTAGCTCAGTAGGACCTTCATTAAACGAAGTGGATAGAATATCCACATGGACACTCTTTGGGAGGGTAGGGTCTACATGAGATGTGAATGGCGAATCTACTACCCCTCCTCCTTCGTTTACTTCGCTTGTCGCATGTTCAGAGCGTGTAGCTCTACTAAAGGTCTCTATTAGACGACTAAACATGCTAGATCTGGGTTGTGGGATCCAAACTGGCATGTTTTGGCTTGCCTCCTCAGGGTTCTTGGCAGGGTGCCCTTCCATGGTTTCTGAGTCAGAGGACGAGTCACTATCCGCTATTCGTGGATCTTGGGTTGCACTTCCTTGGGTTCCAGCTGAAGGCCAAGATGCTAACATGGAGGAGGGATGGTGTGAGCCTGTGTAAACTGAAACGCTTTCTAGTGGCTCAGACTCTAGCAC